>NC_061786.1:11157500-11425000 GCF_022458985.1 Mugil cephalus
GTTCGGGCAAAAAAAAAAAAAAAAAAAGTTGTGGATTTATGTGTCCAAAATACACCTTCCCCTCTGTGGCCGCGACGTGAACAGCCAATTCTGGATTGTGTAACCAGATTATTTCTTGCATAAGAACTTCCCCGCTGTCACTGGGCGGAGGGGTGTCCCAATTTGTCACCACGCTGCCATCAGGGGATCCTGGACACGCCTCGCAGCCGCCTAAATCCTCCGTGCCCACCCCCCGTGTTAAAAGCAGCCTGCTCCGCCATGTGTCGAGCACACGCACAGGTCATCGCCGTGGTCCGAACGACGGATTAGACCAACCCTCGGAGAGGAGGCGAGCGTGCAGATTATGCCATCATCAGTCCAGATGGGCAGACCACTCTGAATATATCGAGTCAGGGGAACTGATTTAAATCCGTTGTCTTCCGTGGATCCCAATCAACTTTAGGGTGGTTAGCGCAGAAATTCTCTTAATTCGGTTTCGCATTTATATAATCGGAGATCTCAGAAAAGAATTTATGGTTTAAAAGTCACCGTCGGTAACCCTGTAGCTGCGGCGGCAGGGAGGGAAACTCCTCATGCGAGCCGAACGCGAAAAAAGAAATGACTCAACACAGCCGCACTTGTTCGGCGCCGCATTCTTAGAAAGATTTTGTTATTTATTCTGCCGAGCCCTAATGTCAATTACAGTCATGGAAGCTTCCGTGCTCGTTACAAACGCGATTGGCTCGCTCTTGCCTTTAGTTTTATGCTGAGTCCTGAATAATAAATAAGGTGATGAACTGTTCCCGGCTGCTCTTTTGCCAGTCTGCCAGCTGACTGAATGAAGCGGAGTGAACTGGTTTCCCTCTACAGAATTTGCCTCTGATCCTTGGAAGGCAGCCACAAGGCAGCAAATTGAGCCTGGAATAGAGTATGGAGGGCACAGAAGTCCCCTAAGTGGGCTCGGTGTGCATGCACCGACGCTATGGATGCTCATGAAGCATTAGCCTGACAGCCGTCATCATCTGCACCGTCTGAATGAAAATGAGGCCCAGAATCAGCAGCTGAAGGGGAGAGGGAGAGAGAGAGAGAGAGGGAGAGAGCTGGCCCGGCATGACGAAACCGTTCAGCAGCAGCCGCCTTTCATTGACACGTTTCAATAAGAGTCACGCTGTCGCTGCTCATTATCGATTTAAACAAAAGAGGCAGCAGTGTTACCGAGTCAAAGAGAAATGATGTGATTGAGGAGGTTTAGCGGTAATTGTCAGTGTGGGTGAACTTATGGATCTTAGTCTGAAATGATGTGTTTGTGACCGCAGTGGGTAGAGACTCAGAGCACCCAGGACAACAGACAGCAGGAGTATAGGAGGAGAGTGTCCTGCCCAAGGGGACATCTGCTGAATCTGCTGATTCATTTCCTCACTTGCACAAGGTAGAGCTGTCATTGAGGTGATGACACAACTCGCAAGCCCACATTGTTAACTTTAAGTTGTCAGTTATTTTGTGACTTTTTTTTTTTCAGTCTAGATTTTTGGTTGTTGCTGTTTTATAGTTGTAAGTCAAGACCAAACCCTTTTTTTTTTTTTTTTTTCTTAAAAACCGTTTACTTGTTAAGTAAATGTCAAGGCCAGTGCTTTATGGTGAGCCAACATATGTTATGTAAGCAGATAAAAACAGGCACTTGTTTCAACAGATAGTTTGCCTTTTTTCTTTCTCTTTTTTTTTTTTGCTTTCTAGAGCAACTGACATGACTGACTCACAGTCCATGTAACAAGGTAAATATTACCACAGGAGGCCGTGGATATCACTTTGCAAAGACAAAGGACTAGTCTGTATTACTCTAAAATGCCTTGTCTGCCAATGCGAGGAAGTTAGTTTAGCAAGGAGACGTCTCATACTGTCTCCAAGAGACTATGCTGACAGGATGTTGCAGATAAAGCTGTTTTATGAGGACAAACTTCGTATGGAAACTCATTAGAAATGTAGGTGTTAGTTTAGTTTTATTTATCTATGCACGCATATGCCAATACTGCTTTGCTCTACTGTAGCCACAAATGCAAGTAGCAACTGATTTCTAAGGACTGGTGCTGTGTAGTTTTAATCTCTGCTTAGCAAATATGACAATCAGCCACAACATTAAAACCACTGACAGGATAGGATGCCCATAGGACCCAAAGGGCCTCCCACTAACAACATTGTGTTGCCCTCAGGAGGAGAGGTCATAATGTTATGCCTGATCGATGTCTATAATAAATAGGATACATTTGAACTTGAGAACAGCTGCTGCAGCTAAAACTGTACTTCCATTTCTGATAAATGATCGTTCCGTACACAAAACCTGTAGACCAAACAACTCAAGCATCGCTGCCGGTGTAAAACCAAACCAGCGTGCTGTGACCATAGCCCATCTTTGACTTTTCCCCCATGATGCAATGCTGCAGGAATGTTCCCTCCTTGTGTGAGGAATGCAGCAGCAGGAGGTTATACGATGGCGTCTTGTCTCAAACGCTGCATTTCTTCCTCCTCTGGCCTATATGCTTCAGCTGAATGCCGTCTGTCCGTGGGCCGCCTTGTGCCCTGGGCCGGGAAAAAAGAAAAAAAAAGGTCTTTCTCTATCGCCCACTTCTGTTTCCTGTTTGGTCACCAAGACATTTGTATCACAGGCTCAGTCGCTGACGAGCAGCTGTCCTGATAAATCTGTCTCCTGACTGGTGATATCAGTGCTTTTCTCCGTGTTCAGAGGTTACTCTTAGATGGAAAGATAAGCACCTATCTCGTGGTGGGTTTGGTTTCTTCTCATGCAATAAAGATTTCCTTTGAGCTCACTTCTTAGGCATGCTCAGTCAGAAAAACACGCTCATATTTGCTCCCATTAAACGGACGCCAAATGCAATAAAAAATGTGTTTTGCCTCGCAATAATCTACTGTTTCGCTCTCGCTTCAAGTTTATAGAGTTTATGACCTCGTTAAGTAGAGCATGAAACACTTTTTTTTCACTCACAGTAGTAAACTGTCAGAGTTGCCTGTGTTAATATAGGTCAGATGACCTCTCTGCTCCTCTTTTCCAGCTCATTCAGTAAACATGACATGGCAGAGATGTCTATATTCACACACAAGAGCAAATATTTGCAGGAATCTGTATTGATTTTACCTCGGTGGGATGCAGTTTGACAAGTGAGACGCTGCCAGTTCTGAGTTTAGAAACAAACTGGGTTTTGTGTTTTACTGACAAGTGTCTGCGCCGCTGAAGGAGCCTTGGGCAAGAACAGAAATGTTGATCTGCTCCATTCCAGCGCTGCTCTTCTATAACTCAACATATCTGATTCAACCGGCTATTTTGGACTTCCGGCTAATACACGTTTGGAAATGTTGTATTCAAGCCGCCATGTGTTGAGGATTTCCGTGCGTCTCAAGATGTGACTTACGTTCAACTAGTGAGGTTTATTCCTACCATCCCTCCCCTTCTCTGCTACAATGCGTCCTAGCAGTAGGATATATCTCCGTGTTTCCTCCTTTCTGTTTGTTTCATTATTAATGAGATAGAGTGAGGGGAACAGAACCAGGTATCGTATTCAGAGAGAGAGAAGCGATGGTCCACGGGGAGCACATCACTCCACAGGAAACACTGCAAACTTAAGGGAGGCAGTCCTGCGAGAGGTTTTCAGCAACTACCAGCGTTCTGTGGAACTTCGCTTCCAGACACGAGCGTGAGCCAGACAAATTAACCTCCTCCCTGGCTCCTCCCTTCTCCCAGTCTACACAGTCATGCTGCAGTTTTTTTTTTTGTAAACTGTGCCATCACTGGGGGCATTGCTGGGAGGATGCACGTCGGCGTGTAGTTGCCATTTCCAGAACGATTAACCTCCCGGTTAACCCAGGGCAGCCCCAGGATGTGTGTGTTTCTACGTGTGAAAGGTTTGCTGAGTTTGTGATTCGCAAATTGGTGTCTTGATATTCAGTTTCGGTTTGTCTAGCCGTAACAGATGCACAGTTGTTGTGTTAACTTTTTTAGTGCAGCTGTGCTCCCCGCGATGAGGGGTAACGCAGGGAGATAATGACACAAATCCTCCACCAGAGCCAGACAATGTACTCACATGATTGTTGGAAACTTTCACGCTATACACTGATCAGGCATAACATTATGACCACCTGCCTAATATTGTGTAGGTCTCCCTTGTGTGACCAAAACAGTTGTGACTCATCAGAGATTGGATGTGGTCCTTCTGAGGGTGTCCTGTGGTGTGTGGCAACAAATTGTTGTTAGTGGTGGACTTTGGTTCCTGTGGGTTGAGGGGAGGGGCCTCTGTGGATCATCCCACAGATACTTGGATCAGTTTGAGACCTAGTGAATTCGGAGGCCGGGTCAACACCTTGTCCTGGTCTGGTCTAATTAACCACACAAATACCAGGTCAAAACTTTATCTGTGTTGCTCTCATAAATATGTTTGCTCATAAATACCTCAACAAACATTGTTAAACTGACCCGACCCGTGCGGTGCCCTACTTACCTGATTTTATTTTCCTCCCCACAGACGGCCGTATGTTGCAGGACTACATTGCCTCTCGTTTGTGCTCAATTGCCTTTGAATGTCTACCGTCGCCGCTCGTCTCCGTCGCTTTCTCCGGTTCGTTTATTTGCACGAGATCAGAGTTGCATTCACCGATTAAAGTGAGGGTGGCTACCTGTAAAATGCTCCACCTGTTAACACTTCAGGGCTGTACTAACACTGTGTTATTGTAAGTAAGCCACTAAATCCTTGCAGTGACTTGTCTGCCTCCCATAGAAAAGCACCAAACTGGATATCTACACACTGCAGCTGCTCGTGTCTGACAATGTATTTTTTTATTTTTTTTTTCCTCCTGCACAGCTAGAAACAAGTGCACCCCCTAATTCCCTCAAGCATTACACGTAGAAACAAGGGTAGAGGCGTAGAAACACAGCATTTGGGTCTCTGAATTGATTGTTGCTCGGCGCTACCCCCGAGCACCTGGTAACAGTCGTAACAGAGCACATCAGGAAACATTATTCATTCTTTATTGTCGCTTGTTTTCCCCGTTGCGTGACATCTGTTGCTGAATTTTGCAGCTAAAATTAATAATTGACTTACCCCGTGAGCTTAACAACCAGGTTTAGGATTCTAAGGTGGTAAACCAGGGATGAGTTTGGGCAAACGAGAGCTTGGACATTGCTGACGGTGCTGCTGGATGGAAGGGAGCCTAAGAGTGGGAGGAGACATTTAGTGAGACTAATTTCAGAGGCTTTTCTACTTTTAAAAGTGTGGTGTTAACATAGAGTGTGCAAGATGATTCTACAGGCTAGGGGGAGGTACTCTATACTGTCTATGTTTCTACGAAATGCTCATTGGGTTATCAAAAAGATAGAATATGATAAACATCCTGAACTGAACGTAACACAATTAGGCCAGGCCTAACAAGGTTGCCTCTCAGATAAGCTCGTTTCACACATGAACTCCACACAATGCTCGGTGTATTCTCGCCAGCAGCTCCTCCGGTCGATGTCATCCGGAGAATTGCTTTTAAAATGAAAAGAAAAAAACAAAAACAAACAAACACCACCTTTGAAACACTGGAGGCACTGCTTGACATGTGACCCATTGAGTCACAAAACGCATAAAAACACAGCAGCAGCTGCCTGACTTGCCGCAACAGATTCACATCCTGTTTATTGATAATATTCCACCACAATAGAAAGTAATGTAAGAAACAGACCTCAAGTGAAAAGTTCAGCTAGTGAACTGTAATATCTTCGTTGCTCGATGTAGGTTAGAGTTCGTTTTAAGTTGTATAATTAAGGTAAAGGTGTAGACTTAAATATTAAATAAATACTGGTTGTTAAACACGGTCAGGACATGCAACATGAAAAGACCTGGTCCTGAGATGATGGAGAAATGACTGTCTGTAATTTGCATCCTACTCAAAAGATCAGGAAGCTGTGTGGTTTGAACAGCCGGTCGATGTTCCGCGTTACATCCCATCTGCATGTGTTTAAAGTCGTGTCAGTGAAAAGATACTAACAGGTGACCATGATGGCGTGACACAGAAAACAAGATGAATTTAAAATTGAAGTGATTCTAATTTAAAAGACCTACTATCCCATCTGGAGCGCCAATTAAACATCTCACCTTTGGTACCAAACTACCCTGAAGTGGCCTTGAGTTTAATCATAACTCCCCCCGTGAGATTTTACCCGTGACTCTCCTCTCATGTCTCTAAATCTCTTGGCTCCAACCTGCACCGCGTTCCGTTTCGGGTCGAATAAAAGTGCTGTTTGTTTTCGTGACCCATAATTTCTTCCGTAAATATTAACCTGTTTTGAGATGTGAAGATAGAACCGATGATTTCACAGCTGTGGCAGCTTTTAATTGTATCAGCCAACCGTTTTATAACCTTTTATATCAACAGAAGAGGTTAAGTCATTCATCAACTACAGCTCTTATCAAGCGTCCGTGTTGTTTTGAAAGGTCTTTGCACTGCCTTGATTATATTGCTTCTCATCAGCGGCCGTACCAGTGTTGAAAATGGCCTCATTATGTTTTCTCCTTGTGTTTCCGTGCAGAGGACGGACCCTCAGCTCCTGGCCCAATTCTACTACGCTGATGAAGAGCTCAACCAGGTGGCCACTGAGCTGGACAGCCTCGACGGCAGGAAAGACCCTCAGAGATGCACCCTGCTGGTCAACCAGTTCCGATCCTGTCAGGTCAGCGCGGAGAACAAGCAAAACTCATCAGCGCCTTTTAAATAATACACAAAAATAGCGGGAGAGAGAGAGAGGAGCAATTTGAGGGGAAATCAACCCCCCGAGCTTTGAACTGACTCTGAGCTTTGATTTCATTTCCTTTCGGATTCCTTTCATTCACATAATCGCCCGACCGGACCTCGGTTTTGGCCCCAGAATGAAAAATACACAGCCTTTATTTATTTTTATTTATCCCTCTGTTTCTACGGGCGTGGTTGGTGTGACCATTGCCTTTCAAAAACCTGCTTATATGATGCAGTTTTACTGATAAGGTGAGATAACTCGACTTTATTGGTCGGTGAACGCACTCATCTTTCTGCTGATATCGCTGGATGTCATGTGCTATTAGTAAATGGTTATACGAGCGACTTCTTTAGAAAGAGGCCTCGTATAACCTTAGATTTATCTGATTAGCGTTGGTTCAGATAACTGTCACACTTTGAGTCATCTGACTAATAATCGGGTTGGATGTGATTATTAGCCTGAAGCGGAGGAATCTTAAGGCGTGAGCCCGTAGAGGGGTCGGTGCATGTGGCGATGGAGGCATTTGTTTAAGGTCTGCACGAGGTCAGGGCTGAGAGGAGCTTAGGGGGCGAGGCTGTGCATGAGCGATGGCTGCCGTGCCGCATCACGCTGAGAGACCTGGAGGTAGTGGAGGAGGAGGTTCTCATCTGGCCCGTTGTGTCGTATCCCCCCTCCCTCCTCCCACCAGCAGGGCGCGCAGGGAGAAACACTTAATAAGGTCACCACTTGATCCCCGACTGTTCTGTCTCTTTCCCCTCTGTCTTTCTTCTCTCCGCCGAGCTGTCACCTTGTTTTCCGTGCGCACTTCACTCTCGGTCGGGCTGAGCTTTTGTCTGTAACTCGCAGTGGTCCGATTTTTGTCCCTCTGCGAGACGCGGTGAAAATGTTGAACAGCCGAGCACTTATAAGCCCAGGGAGGAGGCCTTTTTTAAGAATGGCATGCCTCCCGGGCGTTTGAGGGTTTTTGGACGAGGAGTTTAGCAGCGTGATGCCCCGCAGCCCCGAGGCCCCAAGAATAGACGGCAAGTGCATTCAAGCCAAATTGTTGCTCTTGAACCTGCCCCCGCGACTATCAGCTCTCATTCATGGACCTCTGCGGGGGTCGCTGGCATGCTGCTCGTGTCATGTCGGCGCGGCTGCTCGTACAAAGACGAGAAGGGTCAGAGACGGAACGTCCTTTTTTTAAAATTTTTTTTTTCATCCTGATATAATGATAGCTGCCTATCTTTCGTCAGACAGACACAGAGGTATCACATAAAAGTCTGACATGCTCACAGATCGGGGGGGTGGTGGCGGCTTTCAGGCCAGGCCAAGACACATATGCAGCACGCAGCCATGGAGGAATCAGTGGTTAAGCTCTCCCTCTCAAAGCTTTTTAATCTTTCTCCTCGGGGCGAGCAGAGAAAGACGCAGTGCTGTGCCTGACAAGATTACAGTGCACAGTGCAGCTGCGGCGGAGTGAAAGGCTCATTGTAAGTCATTGTTATGGCTGTTGTACATGCCAGCGGCACATAAGCTCTTGATTAGCTCTTGTTGTGTGTGACACTGCGTTTTCACTGCTGGAATTATGGGCTTCAGTTCAATGTTTTCATTAACGGAGAATGTCGCTGCGAGGGCCTTAATGCTCTCATGTACTTGTCAAATTGTTTTCCTTCTCATCCTAATCAATGGTCTTCAAGCACCGCAACATAACGGCCTCCTTCTCGAAAGGGTGACAAACATTTAAGCGTGGATTATTGACCGACGTCAGCCATACACTAGCTGGAAAAAAATTCCCATTTCTACTCGCCGTTGTTTGTCCCTCCAACTAGTTTGTTCAATTTTGTGCTCTGTCACTCTTGTGTTCATCTGCAGGACAACGTGTTGAACATTATCAGTCAGATCATGGATGAATGTATCCCCAACGACCGGGCCAACAGAGACTTCTGTGTCAAGTTCCCCGAGGAGATTCGTCATGACAACTTGGCAGGGCAGCTGTGGTTTGGGGCTGAGGTAGTGTATTCCCCGCAGCATCACGCTAGAAAAAAAAAACAACCTCACACAAGTCTTAAACACTGTGCCATTATAAACACCGTTTTCACGATTTAATCCTCTGTCCCTGGGTGATTGATGATCCGCTTGTTCCCCGTCCAGTGCTTGGCCGCGGGCTCCATCATCATGAACAGGGAGATAGAGAGCATAGCGATGAGACCCCTGGCTAAGGACCTCACCCGCAGCCTGGAGGAGGTGCGCAACATCACCAGAGACCAGGCCCTGAGAGACCTCAACCTGTACACGGACCGCATGAAGGACGCACTGCGACATTTCGACAGTCTCTTTGCCGAGTTTGAGCTCAGGTAAAACGAGGGACATTGCGATTTATCATATCGGCGAGATTAATCCGCATTTATAATCCAGCGAAAGGATTTTGCCAAAAAAACATTCAACAAACGGCAGCAAATGTCATCACAATCCACTTTTCTTCCCTCGCCAGCTATGTGTCAGCCATGGTGCCTGTGAAGTCTCCCAAAGAATACTATGTGCAGCAGGAGGTGATTGTGCTCTTCTGTGAGACTGTGGAGAGGTGAATTTACAGAGTGACAAACACACTTGAAAAATAACGAGCTATAGAGCTGCCGACTTTAGTTGAAATTAATTACACTCCAAACAAATGCGTGGGGATGACGTGGTTCGTTATTTTTATCATGTTTTCCTCTCTCCCTTGTCTCAGGGCCTTAAAGCTGGGCTATCTCACACAGGATATGATCGATGACTATGAACCCGCACTGATGTTTACAATTCCCCGACTGGCCATTGTGTGGTAAGCGTTGCCTGCACTTCCACCAACCTCTTTTGTCTTCCACTTATTTCCACCCTCTTACAGTTTTCTAAACATATCTTTCAGTGGGCTGGTTGTGTATTCAGAGGGACCTCTCAACCTAGACCAAAAATCAGAGGACATGTCCGAGCTCTTCAGGCCTTTTCGCACTTTATTGAAGAAAATAAGGTACGTGCTGTGGATATCAAACGTCACAAAAGAAAAGAATTCCTCCATCGTGATGCTACAGCTATCTTATGGTGCTTTTTTACAGAGACCTGCTGCAGACCCTGACTGAGGAGGAGTTGATAACGCTGGAGAGGAACCTGTGTATTTCTCAGGATGGGGAGTTGTCCACAAGCCAGGGGCTGGCTGCTAACGGCGCTCCGGCTCCAGCCCAAGAGAACCACTCATCGAGCTGCCCCGCTAATGACACCTCAAAGGGGGAGAGTGAGGGGGAAGAGGAGCAGCTGCCTGTGTTTGTCTGTCCCGGCCAGGAGGAGGAGTTGGCGGAAGTGGAAAAAGGTTGGGAGGAGGTGGAAACTGAGAGGGGAGAGGAGGAGCAGGAGCAGGGCCTCCTCTGCGAGGAGGCGGAGGAGGCCGAGCTGGCCTGCTCCATGCAGTACGACGAGGAGGAGCTGGAGCAGCTCAACATGATGGTGTACCGTGTGGGAGATGAGATGTCCACTCTGCTGTCTCCCCCCAGCCAGGGACAGTCCCCAGCACACGGTCCGAACCGAGGAAACTCCAGCGCGGCTTCCAGCACTGAGGCCTCACCGCGCAGGGTCATCGGGAGCCGAGGAAGGACAGGCATCTATGTGGAGGAGGAGGACAGGGTCTTCTTCATGGAGGACCTGGACGCAGCAGGAGAAGGCATCACCAGCATTTCAAGAGAGGCTTGCAGTTGTGTCGTCTCCCCTCCCAAAGAGTCCGTTCGCCCTGTGCAACGCAAGCCCAGCGGACCGCGGCCAGACCCCGTCAGGAACGGCTGGTACTCTGAGGCGACGTCCGAGCAGCCTTGCCCGCAGCCGCACAGCCTGAACGCACACTGTCCCGCTGCAAAGCGACCCCCGTGCACCTCCGCCCCGGGTTCCGAACCTCTGCCTTACACCAACGGGTGGGAGATGGGCTTAGAAGGCACGACGTCCGAAACGGCCGAGGTCATCGCCCATCGCATGGGAGGGATGAAACTGTCCGCCACGGTCATCTTCAACCCTCGCTCGCCCAGCCTGACGGAGCTGGCTGTGGACAAGCTGCTGCTGCCTCGGCCCGCTCCCTCCGAGATTGAGCCCTGCGGCCCCCTGGTGGCCACTCACTGCCTGCTCAACTCCTGCGTCTGCTGCGGGAGCTGCGAGGACAGCCACGACGACGGCATCACCACGGAGACCGCTGGACTCGGGCTGGGCCTCGCCCTGGGGCTGGACAGGCATTGTAAGAGCCCGGCTCCCGGCGCCGTCATCCAGTCCTCCGCTTGCCGGCTGCCGCCGCGCGGTCACGATCCTCACGGTAAGGGTGAAGTCGCGCAGCTGACTCCCCCTTCTTCCCTCTGCTCCGAGGAGCCGCCGGAAGAAGATTCGAATTCCCAGCTCTGCGAGGAGTGTCTGGTGGTGGCGGCTCCGGAGCTGGGGCATCACACTCAGGACTATAGCTCGAGCAGAGGGGACGGAGCCTCCCCGTGCAACCACCAGCTGAGGACCGATAGGAGGCCCGCCGGCGCAGGCCGACAGAGGGAGAAGGAGACGGATAAGGACAAGGCAGAAAGTAAAGATGTGAAGAGGGACACCAAAGAGGACAGCAGGAGAAGCTCCAGGTGTGCTGTAATTTTTAGTTAATGTTGAGTTTGTCTCATATCACGTGTTGCCTCAGTATGAGCATCACATCATCTTCTATGAAAGCATCAGTTTGCTTTGTTTTGCATTATTTCATTTCATGTTATTCTTTCATGAATCATCTTTTTATTTTCCCATAATTTAATCCCTTTATGTTTGTTTAACCATTACATATTTATTTCTCTCTTCTTTTTTTTCTGTTTATTTGGTTGTTTTTAGTTTTCAGAACTCTCCCCTCAGCTCTGTGTCAGGTAGTGACTGCGACAGCGTGTCGGTCACCACATGTAGTCTGTCAAGCAGTTCGTATACTCCCAGGTAACTAATTGTTCTTCAAAGCCTGTGTCGCTGTCACGTGTTTGTATTTTCTTCCTTCTCATATTTCAGCAGTAATTATCCATATCCATATTAATAATAATAATCTTTTAGCATCTTAACACTGAGATTTAGTTAGATGTACAGTATGTTTCCGTGTTAATGCAGTGTTTTATGTATATCTGCAACATGGAAAAGACATTGTGTATTTGCTTCCTTTTCAACCTTCCCTTCACATCTTTTCATTCATGCAAATGTGGATGGATGTGCACAGTTGGGGAAAAAATGTGAAACGATCATCCTTTTCCTTTTTGTCATTGCTCCCTGCAGCCCCGTCAGCAGTCTGACCCCCAGCTCGGGGACATCCGAAGACCCGGACCACCAGGAGATCCAGCTGGCCCTGCACAACGCCAAGGTGGCGGCCAGGAACAAGATCCGATCGCGTTTCCACAGCAGCAGCGACCTCATCCACCGCCTCTTCGTCTGTATATCTGGTAAAAGGCCGTTCCTCTCTTAGTCCCCGCACCTCTCAGCGTCTCTCTCGGACTGACATCCGTGATGGTTTTTGTGTGACGCAGGTGTTGCCGATCAGCTGCAGACCAACTACGCCAGCGACCTTCGCGGCATTCTCAAGACTCTGTTTGAAGTCATGGCAACCAAGTGTGAGGAGGGAGACAATGATAAGCAAAAGAAAGGTGAGGAAGTGTGAATGGTATTGGTCGTCTTAGTATAACACAGGAAGAATCCAAAACTGCCTTTTGTAGTTTAACTGTGAGCTTTTATCAGAATCCAAATGAATGATGATGGGTGTGGTGCCCCCAAGTGGCCAAAACAATTGGACCTAATAAACTAATTGAGTGAAACTGAAAAGATTTCTTCTAAGTATGTCACAGTCAATGTGAAATTAGTAGCTCGTATCCTTGCCGCCTTTGAACGATAATAAAAAAAAATCACTACTAAAGCCTTTTGAATCACTTCACGTCATGTCTACTGCAAA
Organism: Mugil cephalus; assembly: GCF_022458985.1. Lineage (NCBI taxonomy): Eukaryota > Metazoa > Chordata > Actinopteri > Mugiliformes > Mugilidae > Mugil > Mugil cephalus. The sequence continues at coordinate 11,170,193 of NC_061786.1, forward strand.
TCCTTTTCACCTGCCTCAGCTCTTCTCTCTAACTGAGCCGTGACTCCGCAACAGAGCTTTCAACGTAGACGACAATCAATCAAACTTTACCCTGTTTTTCTTCTTCTTTCATCGCATCCAGCGGGTCCCGTTCTGCGCAGTGCGGTGCTCGAGGACTGCGCTCTGTGTCAGGAGACCATTTCCTCATCGGAATTGGCAGCCAAGGCCCGGGAGGGGCAGTTCGAAGGTCGGCAAATCCACAAACACAGTCCCACGCAGAGTTTAGTCGAGTTGACAGCCTGTTACTTTTCCCTTTTCTCAGCCGACGTTCAGCCCCGTGACAGGTCTGCTTTTGTGTTTATTGTTTCTCGTAGACCCTCCCGACTGGGTCCCCGATGAGGCCTGCAACTCCTGCATCGCCTGCAAGGCTCCTTTCACCGTCATCCGCAGGAAGCATCACTGTAGGAGCTGTGGAAAGGTACGGCCGTAGCCTCGAGGTGCACCGCGGGCAGGATTCTCAGTTTAATGTGCAAATTAATTATCCATACCGTGTGCGACAGTGCTATGTAAATGCTGACTAATACGGCACATGTTGTGTAATTTCAGATCTTCTGCTCTCGCTGCTCTTCCCATTCCGCCCCGTTGCCTCGATACGGCCAGGTGAAGCCGGTCAGGGTTTGCACACACTGCTACATGTTTCACGTGACGCCCTTCTACAGCGACAAGGCGGGCATCTGACCTCAGATTATCACCGAAACCGAAAGCACACAGTCTGCAACAACAAGAGCATATGCAACTGACAGATCCTCGGCTGTGTACGAAGCGAGTGCAACACTGCTCTAGTAAACCTTAATGGCTGTGATTGTACCCGCTAAGCATGGCTTCAGAATAACGCCATCACAGAGGAGACGGACAGGACGAGAAGCCGCAGACGGACGATTTGATCTTGTTCCTGAGAGACGCCGGGAATCAAAGTGTCTTTCAGTGCCCACCACAAATGATTCAATCAGTGATTCACGAACGCCTGCGTGTCTGCAGAGGTGCTGGAGGGGACACGGTACGAGCAGGCAATAATAGATTTTGAACCGTTTTTGAATCGTGCAGCAGTCGTCAATAGCATCGCAAACTCAGCACAGGCCTCCTCGTTCGTTTTGTTGCTTTAGGTGTAAATGAAAGCACTTGTGACATATTTTCTATGCTTCAGCGGGCTTCCTACATTTGTGGCCAAGCTCCCACTGAACTCGGATAACTCAAAAGAATGTAAGTCATGATCAGCGTGTAAATAAGGATGATTCTGGTAATAACCATGCTCAGCGCTACATCTGGGAACTGTAAACCGATCTTCACCAGGGCACCAGTCCCGCTAAAGCAAAAACTGAAACACACAACTTTTATATGAGATTCCTTCATGCTTTTAATGGCAACGAATGTGTAATTCTGCATCACTTTGTGAGGTGGGGGCGGAGGTTCCACCGAGCTACGGTAATGGGCTGTGCCTGTTGCCTTTACTGTTGCGCCATGACGACGTGATGAGCTTTCTCCGAGGACCTCGCTGCACGCTGATTTGGATAAAAGGGATTCCCCCGTCATCGCTGTCAGGTCTCGAAAGTCCTCCTAATGGAGAGTTGACCTCTCGTTGCTCAGCGCTCTCAATAGCAAGCCACAATTTGTGTAATTTGATTTGAACCAGAGGCCTTCTCAGGAGCTGGTCTACAGGAATACAGGCCAACTGTTTCCCACCGTTTTTCCCCCTCTTCCTCACAAATGTTATAGTGCAATATGGTGACTACTATTTGCAACGGCCGTGCACAATTAAAAACCCGTAACTATTTAAATTGCAGTTTCAGGCTGTTTGAAAGAGTGTGTTGATATGTGTTTACACTAAATCGTTTCCATCTCTGTCTCTGCTGGTACTTTCAGGCGGGAGCGGATATTTTGTTCCCGGTCTGGTATGATTTTTCTCTTGCCTTCCTTTCTGCTCATCAGGCTGCTTCCATTGCAGTGACAGTCTACAAAGTATCTTCCTTACTTACAATATACCTGTTTGTACATCTGAATGCTCTGATGTTTCTAACACGGACCTCCGAGCAGCAGTGACAAATGTTCTCATTACAGTATATCCATCTGCTCTGACGTAAAGCAGTCTCTCAGGCATTACATATTTAGAACCTTGGATCAATCTTATTATATTTTCATCAACAAACATATAAACTCACTTTGAAAAGGTATGCTTTTTCTTTTATAAAGAACAAAACTAATGTATGAAGCTATCATTTCTTTTATGTGGAAAAAAAAGAACAAGTAATCAATGCAGTAATTAAAGAGTGGGATATCTTATTATTATTGTTATTATTATTATTATTATTTCAGAGCTTGGTCTTATTTTCTAAACCTCCAGTACATTTCCATGATAAGAGCTGTGTAAAAATTCGAGAATCAAATAATGTTATATAGTTTTAAATGCGATGTATATTGAAATAAATGACTTTTTCCTGTTTCAAGAAATCCGTCCTAACTCGTCTTTACAGTTAGATGCTGCTGAATTTCTGCCTGGGAATGTGTTTATACATTCATGTGTTGCATTCACTGACCAACCGTTCACATGCCATCTAATCTCGAATCCCATGCTGTTACACACAGACTGTGAACCTGAACAAAAGTCTCTCGTCCACAGCTAAGACTAATGAGGTGACAGCCCCGTCTCCTTGTTAGTACAGTCCCTGTTTTCTAAGTGAGTGAGTCTGGAGTTGAGTACAGTTGTGTTTGAATATTGTCAGACTGCATAAAGATGCTCATTTACTGCCTGGAACTCCTTTAGTTATGATGTGCCAGTTTTTCCTGGCACTTGAGTCAGCAGAGTGTGCCTGCTCACGATGAGCAACACTCTGCTTAACAGAATTTAATGAGTCCTAAAGAGTTGGAGACATTATTCTCAGAATTTCAGATTTTTTTCCTATGAGAGAGTTTACACCAACCTACATGGGAAGATGAACTTATTCGATTTTCCAGTGAAGTAAATTCTTTGTGGGGGCCGTCAGGAAGCTTTCTGTATGAGGCTATACACTAAAATCCTATTTTTTTTTAACCTATTTCCTAATCAAAATTGAACTTGGACATGGTTTATATGGCACAGTCTGAAATGCCTTTTCAATATTATTTATTTTTGTTCCGTATTTTCCAGAATCTATTAAATTAGTTTGTAGAAAATTAGTTTGAAAGAAAAAAACAACTTCGCTATCATATATATATAAAATATACATTTTTTCATTATTTCAATACACACATCTGTCTTCAACTATTTTTTTGTGGTTTTCCTGCAACCAAGATTATCCTTAAGACCTATTTGATTCCACAATTTGTAAGCCTGTTTTTTATTTTCCCAAGTAATGAGAAACTTACATCCTCAAAGGTGCCTCCATGTATTTCTTTATCTCCTGCCAATAAATAGTGATGGACAAAGACATCCTCCAGAGACGCGGAACTTTTCTTCTTTACCTAGTCCACATTGGCAGTGTTGTAAAAAACAATCTTATACTAAGATGTTTTCCCATCTATGTTCTCCCCGTGATGGGGATCAAGTTGTTTAAAAGTGCTGCTCATAAATCTCTGGCAATTTGTCCCCTGATAACACAAACAATGTTGGCCTTCTCTTTCAAATATGATGTCTCATTTTCTTTTAATGCTTCACCTCTGGGTATCATTTCAAAATCAAATTCCAAACCGAATCCAAATAGCGTGTGGGACTGAACATCCTTCCCTTTAATGCTCTCCCTTCTCTTTGTCTGCCCTTGGTGATATCTCTGTAGCAGCTGGCTGTGTAGTCCTGCTCCAAGATGTTTAAATTCATAACAGAACTCCTGTTTTACTTTGTGAATTTACCGGACGTAGATCGTTAAAGCAAAAGAGGGTGGAGTGATTTTTGTGAACCTTGAGACAAACTAGAAACAGTTTCTGCTGTTTGGTTTGATTGGTTTCGACTTTTTCCAGTTTGTTGCGAAACAGTCACTTTTATTTATTTTGCAAATTCAATAATGTATTCAAAGAGAAGGGTCGCACTGCAGCATCCAGGTTTTTATTGTCAAAAACCCCAAATAATCCCAAACTCGTTAAGGTCTCTGCAACAACCTCAGCGACTCGTTGTTAAGTCAATCCGTGCAAACAAATAGCAGCACTGGATGCGAATAAATCATGAATGAAACAGTGGCTGTAAATCTCTGGAAGGAGCTGATGCGATTAACACGTCGCCCACTAGGTGGCAGCACACGGTCACGGCGCTCTCACGTGTGAACCATATATTTGAGTTTATTTACATCTAAATATCAAACCTGTTGTGTCTCAGTAAAGTTTAACAACAGAAAGAACTCCTGAACTTACATTTTTAGCAGAAATATCGGGGTTTATGGTGGCCAGCCCTGCTTAAAGGTGAGTTTTTAAATCTCATGAAGACTACCAGGAAATTGTAAAAAGTTTAATTACGCTGTTTTGGTGTCTTTGCTGCCAGCTGTTGCCTCTTCGTCTCGCGCGTTAAGCTGCCAGCGGTGAGATGATGATGGCTTTGTGATGAAGAAGAAGAAGAGGCTGCTGCGGATAAAGAGTTAAACGTGTCCGGCCTCTGCGGCCTGTGATTGGCCGCCAGCTGCAGCGCTGGGACGGACAACAAGTCTCCGCAGAGTCCGCGCACTGGAAAAGTCACTGGTGGGTGGACGAAGCGGGCTCAGCGGACCGGACGGAGTCTTTAAGCATTTGCACACTGGACGTTTTACTGTAAACTGTGGAAGTGGCCGTTTTTTTTTTCTTTGCTTGAGCCTTGAACTCGTGGGTATATTTCACGCGCACAGGCTCGTGCTGTTCGTTCAGGGGTCGGCGGAAAGTCCGACCGCTGTCACTTCAGATTCATGGACTCAACACGGACTTCGGCTAAAAGCACTTCTGTCAAAAGGCTGACACAAGGTTGACTTAACTCACTGAATATCAAGGTATGCCATTTTATTATTCTCTTTCTATATATATATGAACTACTCATGCATGCATTAAAAAGCTACAACTGAGCAGCAGCAGCAGTTGTGTTTTGCTCTTTTTTTCTTTGCTGCAGTTTCCATCAACATTTTACTACTGAAGACCATTTGAAAATGTAGCTAATGCATTAAAAGTCATTTTAAAGTCACACATATGGACCCAACAGCTGAGTATCTGCCTGTGGTTAGACACAAAGTGGGAACAGAATTTATGTGTTAAGAATTTCTGTTAAGTTATGGCCGTTAAATCTTATTTATTTGGAGCTTATTTTAGGTCCTTCAGAGTTTCTTGTGGACCATTAAAGCTCCCAGTAGTCCACTTTGGGAACCAGTGAGGTCAACCAACAAGAACTCCTTTTCCAGTAAAGTTGCTGCATTTTTCTGCAAGCGAGCCGTGCTTTTTTTAAACGATAATATGTATAAAATGATTGAAAATAGATGTTTAAACCATCTCTTATTGCTCTCATTTGTTTGTCCATGCAGTGTCCACACATCCCGCGTTGATGCGTCTACGTCCCTTCCAGGCTCGGTCGCTATGAATTTGTCTTTGGACGGCATGGACGTCCTGAAGATCGTGCTGCTCATCTTTGAGGCCGTTTTACTGACCGACTGCGTAAGAGGTGAGAGCTGCAACCGTGGATTTTTCTTTCCCCTTCCTTTCCGTTCCTGCCGCCGCACCGCTCTCACACCTCAGAGGGTGAAGGCATTCTCAGTTGGGTCTTAATGTCGTGGCACCGTGAAGTAAGAGACGGAAAACTTAAAAAAGAAAAAAATAAAATAAATAAGAGAAAGCCTCTAAACAGAGCCCAAAATCAACACAGGGCAGTGGAGTGAGCGAGCCGGCCCCTGCCCCCAGTTAGTGTGTGTTTTAGTAATGGCTGTGTGTGTGTGTGTGTGTTCACATTCACTTCAGCTAAACCAAACAAACATCATCCATCAGCTTCCCAGGGTGAAGGAACACCAGCTCTCCCGTGGTCCGGCCAAAGGGCTGTCTCACATCAGCTGGAGCGTGTGAGTGGAGAGCGGGCTAACTCATTCTGACCACAATTCTCTGCACTGTTTATTGTGCCAGCGTCAATACTAAGCTTCATAAAGACAACTCGCAGCCAGCTTGTCAACAGCTCGTGAATGACTGTCGGGGCGAATTTCTATGATTTCATCCGCCATCGCTGACTACTGAACCGTGTCTGATGAAATCCAGTGGCATGGAGGCAAAAATCTGAGCTTCACCTTTAACGAGAGAAGTCTAAAAGCCGGGGAGGTTTCCACAGAGGAGCGCGCTCCCGCTGCAAAAATAAAGGTCCTTTCTTAATCGCGCTGCGAGAGGCGTCTGATAGGTACAATACCTGCATGCGGTTACCGCCGCTCAAGGTTGTGGAGGCGGGAGGGGGGGTTGGCTGCGGTTTAGAAGGGGTTGTGGGGGGGGGCGAGAGATTAGATCTGTGGGTCTGCAGACAATGCCTCATTCACAGCATGGCAGCCGTGCCTTCACGGCGCGACTAACCCAAAAGTAAACAAGACGTGAAGGCTAAATCAGATTAGACAGGCAATTTTGTATGTTTACAGATTAACATATGTCAGCGGAGGAGGAATCCAAAAACGGGGAGGCCAGTGGTGGATGGTGGAGAGCGGAGGTCTGATGGGTCTAAACTGACTTAATGTTAGACAAAAGGGGATAATTTACAGCTGGTTCTTTCGAAGTCGCTCTGGAAGTGGTAGCAGATGCACGGACAGATGTAGACATCACAGATCGGTTGCCTGGCAGGCAGCCTTAAGGGAGAAGATTTTGAGTGATGCTTGGCGATCTGTGAAGTGTAAATATCCCACCGTTCTCCCAGAAGAGGCAGAGATACAGTGAGTTCTGTGTTACAGTCCAAACGCAACAGCTTGACTCAGACATGCTGTGAAATACAGTCGAGGAGGTGGAGGTGGTGGTGGGGAGGGGGGCTCTGCTTCGAAACTTTTGGGCTTTTATAGGGAAGCGGAGGCCAGCGAGGCTGTGAAACAGTCCCTGTTAAATTTAACAATGCATGATGACATCTTTGACAAATGTAAATTAAATGGTGAAGGTTGGACCCCCTTTGACTCGTGTGTGTGTGTGGAGCTGTAAAAACACGTCGGACGTGTTACTTTACCGCGTTACGTAAACGTTTTGAGGCGGCGCACCTGAGCAGACAGTAAAGATCGGGTGAATGATTTTCAGCCTGTTGCTGTCAGTCATCGGGTGACATCTGACCCGGGACCCTCTGCCCTCGTGCCACAGAGAGCCCCAAACACACACACACACTCTCACACACACACACACACACACACACACAGCGACATAGACCCTCCCTCTCTCCACTGCTACGACTTTGCGACTGGCCAAGCAAGAATTATTTCTTAAGACCCCCTTGGAACCCCCTCACTTCCTCCATCCTACCGCCTCCTGTCCCCCCCCCCCTCTCTGGTGCTCCGCCCCCCCCCCCCCCCAGCAGCTGGAGGAGGTGCTCACTGATGTGTCCCAGCAGAGCCTCTAATGTGGTGACAGGCCCGGGGACCACTGGGCTCCACTAACTGAGGAATGCAGCGGCCCGGACATATGGATCTGCCGAAATGCACCCTGGGAGAAACAGAGAGGCACCAGGTGTCTCCGTTAAGCACCAGGACTAGCTAACAATGAACACACACACACACACTGGATGTTTTGATGCATTTTAATTAGAAACAGTTGTCTTTTTTTGTGTGTGTGTGTGCGTGTACGCGAATGCGCTTCCTTCACCTCCAGAGCCACCCGGCGAAGTTTAGAGCACGCTTCTGCAACCCTGTTGGAAAATATACATTTTATAGAAGGGTTACATCATGGTCTCATAACAAGAAGGTACTATAAGATAAAGTGTATGCCAAATGCCTTTAAAATCACAGGGCTTTTTTGGCTCCCCGACAGTTTTCCATTTCCTTCAACCGTAATGAGGCTCGTTTCTCGGTAACAAAATGCCCCAAAGTCCTCTTATTTTTTAAATAGCTCCTGAATAGTAAGAAGTAGTAAGAAGGTGTAACAGTGGTGCTCTGGTTTGTGGGCCAAGCTGGTGAGATTGGGGGGTGGAGGTAGGTGGAAAAGGACAAAGAATTAAGCCGAAAAAGCCGCCGTGTTCCCGTGTAACATGTTTTCCCAGCTTGTTCTTCGATAGGAACGCCGAGGAACATTTCTTCGCCTTCATCTCCGACCGGTGCAACCTCTCCGTAGGTGCCGTGCATCCAGCGGCGTCTGCCACATGTCCCCTTCTTTTCCCCGCTTCTCTCTGCGTTTCCTCCAATTTATGACGAGCGTTAAGTTGAAGGAAGTGAGTTAAGTTAATGTGCTGTCGTTAAAACAAGGCATGAACTGACCTTTACTCCCACACAGCCTCTCTCAGCTCTCCGTAGCCCCGTATTTACTGAGTCTGGGTCCATTTGCAGAGAACAATGGATGGATTATTATGTGCGGCGGTCCCCCAGGTTGGACAGGGCAGCAGTAATTAATTTTAAACACTCCTCTTCCCTGTAGACTGTACTTATTTGCCGTCTATTAGGAGCTCACGGCAGACGGGGGGACTCGCTGTTGCTGAGGGGGTGCCATTTAGACGTGCGTGAGAAGGAGTTACGAGGGGGCGAACGAGCGCCGCGTTCGTGCGTCTGAATATATGCTTGTGTTTTATTAAGCAGGCTGAAATTACCCTGAGAAAAGTCATGATAATGAGACATCCAAGGAGCGCGGGGCAATTTGGAAAACCTCAGAGGTACACCAGCAACTGTTTCCCACTCCACCTACTTTTCCTCCAAACCAGGTGGAAATAATATTCCTCCTGCCACGATCCCTCCGTTTCTATCGCGGAAATAATGCTCGCGGCGCTGCTGCGGTGCGCGTATCGGCCGTCTGTCAGCGCACGCCGCTGACCCTGTCAGCTCGCGAGGAAACATTTGGAGGGAGGAATGTGTCAGACTTCACCCCTCCGAGGGGAAAGAAAGGAAAGGGCTGTAGCTGTGATAAGTAGTCATAATGGAGGTCAGTTGGTGTTTACTTTAGCGGGGTCATATAATCCCAGCGAGCGACACTCCCCCCCCCCCCCCCCCCCCCCCTTTGACTGACTTTATTTGGCCACTTCAATTAACATTCATGCGGAATTTCAACAAGCCATTGTCCGCGCTCAGTATTTGTCACTTTCAGCTGTATGCTAATGCTCACATTTTTTTTTTTCCACCTTTTTTTTTTTTATGCTTTAAGATAATCCCATGTCTGTGTGTACAATGCTCATTAGTTTGTTTGGGCAGTTGGCTCCGGGAGTGTTTCTTCAGACCACACACACTCTTCCTGCTGGCTGAATGGATTTGGGTTCAGTTAAATAGAATTCCTTTTGCTCCCGTTAACCTTCGCGAAACCCGTGGAGCTGCTTACAAACCACCATTGAAATGATAATAGACTTTTTTTTTTTGCGTTCCCCTGCTCTGACTTATGAACGGCGGGTATTTAATTGACAGCTGCTCGGTTGTTAAACCAGCGTCGGATGATGCTGGATGCTGTTCAGACTCCAGGCTGCTGTGCTACAAAAAAGAAAGAGGGTGGACTGGAAGCCAGCCTGTAGGTGGGGGTGAGGGTCCGCCTCGCTGGAACCTTACAAGTGACCTTACAATAACATCTCAGCCCCACAGTGGGAAGTGTTTGTCTTGCGCAACCCCTCTTTCTGAGCCTCCTTCGCTTCTCCAGTCCCACTCGGTTTTCTCTTTTCTTTCGAGGAGGCAGGTCGTGGAGACCCTTCTTGCCCCCCCCCTCCCCATATCTCCGCCTTCCTCACTGTTTCGTGCTCCACAGCTGTTCACCCAGTCACTTCAGTAAGCGAAACGATGCCAGCGGTTTTCCAGTAAATGCTCACTCCTGGATTTATGATTCAGATCAGAGTCGGCATACCTGGGCAGAGGCTTACAACTTTTCTTCTTGCTTCTCCCTGTGCTTTTCCTCTGCCAATGACTCCTAGTTGTATCTCCTGCCTACTCCTTGGCGCTTCAGCCGCCTGATGAAAAAAAACACAGGCTATTTAAGCGATGATGGCCTTCGAGATGTTGTTTGGACTGAGCAGGTTTGGGCAAGTTCTAGAGTTGCCATTGTGATGTCAGTGAATAAAAGGCTGATTTAAACTCCAGAAATTGTATCTGCCCATCTCGCTGTGTGTGCTCTGCTTGCCACAGCCTGCTAGACTCTGTTGTCTCCTACCGACTTATCAGAATTCCAAATCTGGCGTCCAGGACGTACCTGTTGCATTCAGTTTTAGTTTCCGCGTGTCACCAAGCCTCTTGTTTTCATTCCTTTTAAGATTTTGGGAAGCAGTTCATGATCTGATACCCGACACTGGCTTATAAAAGTTTTTCTCTCTCTCTTTTTTTTTTTTTCCTGTTACCCCCTCCTCTCTCTCTGGGGTTTCATTAGAAAGTCACTTGTTAAACCCTCTCACATTTACCCACACACACACACACACACGGACACACAAGCCAACCAACCGACCCTGTCGTTCTGCAGTTAAAGGGTTGATTGAAAGTTATGGTGGTGGCAACAGGGATGGCTGGCTGGGCCTGAAGAAAGCCCGGCCAGGGGACGGCTGGGATAACGAGCTCTGAATAAGGCCTCCGCTGCCTCTCCGCACACCCCCGGACCCTCCTTCCAGTTTCCACCCCCCCCCCCCCCTCCTTCTTTCAGTTCACCTCCGATGAGCTTCACTGAGACCCCACATGGCTTTGTGGCTTTTTCACTTCCACTTTGTTTTTCATTAAGGATTCTTTTGAATGACCTCGGAAAGTCTTTGTGCGTCGTCCCTATTGATTGAGGTTATAAAGAATCGGGGTCCGGGCGACCGCTTGTCAAAATAGGAGTTTTTTTTTTATTGCGAGTGTAAAGGCTGTCATGATGGAATTTTGTTTGCACTCATTTCCATCAGCAGCAGTGTCTGTCTGCATTAGAAATGCAGACTGAGAGGCCCTGAATTTTTTTTTTTTTTATTATTATTATTTCGGGGACCCGTTGCTTCTCTAATGAATGGAAAAATATGTCCCCGCCTTGACATGAGGAGTGGAACGGGAGGAAAAATCATTTCAGGAGCAAAGAGTATAATCTGTCATATTTTATAGCAGGGCTACTGCTATCCCAGACTGGAATTCTGCACCATGCAGTGAAACTGATTTGATTTCCTCATGCACGGGGATGTGAGTTTGGCCCTTGGATGAGTCCCCAGGCTGGATGTACGTGCGCTTTAAAGCCTGGCAGATGGTTGCAGAACTCCATTCATGTACTGTTGCTGTGCGCCGCGATTAGGTATTAGCTCAGCAAACTGTTTATTTCTAGCCTTGCAAGCAGCATGTAGATATCAGCCGCCACCAAGAAGGGTCTCGTCAGGTTTTTGGTTAAGCTGCCGTGACGTTTTGTATGTTTATGATCCCCAGAGGATGAATATCCCTGACTTTAGTGACGTCCACCAGTGCGGTTTGTACTCGCATAACAACCATTGCATGTGTTTCTGTGCAGAAATCTTAGTTCCCTAGAAGATAAATTCAGTGACTTTGCTGATCCTCCGAGTCTCCCTCCAGCTCCAGCAGCAGGTTAAATACATCAGCATATACTGGATCTGTTAGCACTGGATTTTGTGCAGATGGTCGTGCTTTCCAGATGATGTATTTTGCTTTACTTGAAGACTGCAGTGGTTTGTTTTAAATATCATAAAACCCGTAAGACAGATTTCTATAAATTTTTGTAAACATTTGTAATCAGAGGATAAATTGTACTCGCGACTTTTTTCGTTTTTCACCATCAGGTCAAAGTGGGTTCGAGACACGTGACTGAGTTAACAACATTCCCGTCGGTCTGAAGTGCATTTTTGTCTTTAGCGGTAGCAGCCATTAGCATGCTGCTGAGGACAGTCTAACAGAGTCTGACAGAGCAGCTAGCGTGTCTGGAAGAATAGTATTCCTTTTAAATTTGTGAATCTTATGACGCGACAAGAGTCCTTGCAGCAAAGTGTCCGTTCGGGTCGTCAGCTGGATGTTTCTAGCCGCAGAGATAAAACCACTGCGCAGCTCTATGGGGACAACTGATGGACAATGAGAGAGGCAGACAGACTGGCAGACGCAGACAGATAGAGGTCGGTGACCTTAGTGCAGCCGAGCCGTAAGGTGAACTGGGAAAGCACTGAACAAATTGTCACTGTGAAAGGGCGAGTACCACATCGTAATGACAGGCTCAACAGCTCTATGATGACAGATTGATTTCAGACAATATTCCTGGATTGTCAAGAGGCCCTATTGCTGTCAGTGAGAGCTTTGCCAGTTCCTCCACCCCCCTCCCTCTGTCTCGCCTTGCCTCTCACTCCCAGCCCTGTCTCGTCTCTGTCTCACCCGCCTTTCTCTCCACCTCACCCACCCCGCTCCTAGTCTCTCCCTCCCTCCCGCTGCCCCTGTCTGAATTGCTCCATTCTGCCCAAACACTCCCGCTACATCACGGTCTGTCATTGGCCCTCTCCTGAAAAGACCTTGTTGACAAAGGCGCTGGTGTAAAGCTCTTCCTGGTGTCACGGAGACCGGCCGATCCTCCGACCGTACGCTGGTGTAGGGTTCCTGCAGACGGAGAAACGAGGAGCGCTCAGCGCCAAGCTCGGCCGTCATCATCGTCATAATCGCACAGATGTGACCACAACACTCGGGTCGGCCGGTGACAGAATGTCTGGCTCTAAACCTTCTTGTTTACACCCTCTGTGCTTCTCCGCAACTCAGTTCCTGCACACAAAGAGCAAATTGCATTCCCCCCCCCCTCCCACTGTGGAACGCAGCAAGGTAGAAGGAGGAAGGAGGAGGAGGAGGAGGTGGGCATGCTGGGAGTGGCAGGATGCACCTCGCTGATGACGGATAGAGGCCGTGAGAAACAAAAGCATGTCGAGGAGACGGTGTAACAAGGTTCATTATTCTGCACTCGTGTTCAGCTTCTTTGGCTCTCCACGACTTAAAGTAGAGCTGCGCGCACGCCAGTGTTAAAATATGCATATGTGCGAGACAGAAGGTCAGTGCTTTCTTGATACGGACTGAAACGTGTTTGTGGAGGAGAGTGTAAAAACAAACAGAAAAGACACGGCTGGTGTGCGATCCTTCTCAGATTCGCATGCCAGATTTTAGTTTACTCTCCAACCAGTGCATTTGTGAAGTTTGTGATTTGCGTACTTTACACTTCAGTATTATATTGGTACAAGTATCAAAAACTATAAAACTGTTTTAGTTTTGTTTAACACTATTTTATTTTAAAGTGTATTTGATATAATTCTGTACAAAATACCATTTTATCCTCTTTTGCGCATGTTGCATTCACCTAAAACGCATGTGACACAATATTAATCTAAAATCCTTTTTTTAAGATTTAGTATCTTAATAACGTGCAGATCGCCTCTTGACCTTCGTGTGTGTGTGTGTGAGAGGGAATAAGAAACAATGCAGCGCCAGTGTGGAGCAGCCAGACGTGTGAGTGTTCTCACAATGTCCCATTCAGAGCCAAGGGGTCGGCCAATCTCCGAACATATTAGAAAGACGGTAATAAACAGGTGCTCGCTGGTGCCCTGTTTTGTAATGGAGAGGGGGAGAGGGAGGTCTGTTTGACTGTGTCATGTGGCTCAGGCTGAGCCCGGGCCAGGGAGTGGGGTGTGAGATTGTTGGGATTCCTGGTTACTGCCGCCTGGGCCCACCTAATCCCCCTGCACTCCCCCATGCAGCCCTCCTCTCCTTATGGGCTGTGTGTTAAAGGAGGCCTCTCTGCCATCTTAGCCTCTGCTCCCTGCCACTCTCTACATCAGCCCTCTTGTTCCTCGCCCTCGCCCAGCTTCTCTCTCCTTCCCTCGCCTCGGCTCGATTCGGTTTCTCTCCCCTCCCTCGCGCGCTCTTTCCGCCTCTCTCGCTCCGTTCGACCTTTCTCTTTCTTCACAGCCTCCCTCCTGTTGCCTCTTCCCTGATAAGTGGCCCTAAGCACACACTCAGCCCCTGTGTGTGCACCGGGCCTTAGCTTAATGGAGTGAGATAAAGCGACTAGAGTGCCACTCGCTGTGCGCTCATTATGACCGAGTGAGGCCGCTGAATTACCAACGGAGTCGCATTTGCATGGAAAGTTATGCCACTTAAAATATTTGTGTTTCAATCAGAATTTTATTTCTTTTAGGGCAGGGGTCCTCAATGTTTTTTTTTTTTTAAGGCCAATGACCCCCAAACCGATGGGGAGATTAAGTAGGGACCCCCTACGTATTATATGTGTTCAAATATTCATTTTTTATTTCGAACATTTGCAACAGTAACGTCTTCAGACTCCATTTGTATCTTTACTAAAGTATGGATATATGGTTATATGGATTGGATTTGTGTTAATGTGTATTTGAAGAGATTTAAATTAAGTTTTGCGACCTCCTTTTGAAGGCCTATGTTTTAGGGAATGGAGAAAGGTGTAAAAAAGATTATATCATATTCTGTGTTCACCATTCCATCGCTCTTTTAATATTTTCAAGTCAAAATGTCTTTAAAAATTTGTCAGAAATAGATCATTCCATCTTGTAACGAAACATTGAGTCCACTCAGTCATTTTATGCACTTGTTAGGGACTATTTTCTGCTGTGGATTGATACGTATTTGACGCACCGGTGAGTGTTTATTGCCTATGTCGGATTTGTTTGAAATAAACTACAGCGTCTAAATGGATTTGGGTTAAGTGACTCAAGATGTTCACAAACAAAACACATATCAACAAAATTAACTGAAAAGAACAGGAAAACCAAGCAACTCCTCAACTCTTCTTTTACACCTCCGGACATCTGGTAGAAACTCTTTGTTAGAGACAGTTAAAAAACAATATTAGTGATAGTAACGCCCCAAAAACCTTGAAGAGACGAGGCCTTGTTTACTCAACTGGTCACACACTGGAAAACCAGACTATGAACCGTTCCACTGCAACTCCTGTTCGCTGGCCATTAACAAGACAAAAATGGCCGTCCCAAAAACATGATATGAAAGGCCTCCATTAATTTCAAGGACTTTCCATACTTTTCCATACTTTCACATGCCTGGAAAAGTACAGATTCCCTATGGAAAGACCTTAACCTGAAGTGAAAGCAGCCTTTCATGTCATGAAAGTATCAGGGTTTCAAAAAGATTTCTCCTTCAGTCAGAGGAAATTATTTGTGCAGGCATTAAGCCACCTGCACCTTGACACATCTTGTCTTGTGATCAATTAATAGAAGGTTAATAAAAGGTTCACAGTGTAATTAATGTTGCGATTCATGTTTTTTTTTTCTTTATTAATGTTTGAGAGGACGTGACTCATCTCTGCATAAATATTAAGAATAATATCACTGTCTATCCGGTTACTGGCAAACAAACGCGCTCTGATTTATTGTGGGTGGAGCTTTGGCATTGGTTACGCTGTAGCTACAGAAAACAGTAGGAGGTGTACACACTCGCACACATGCTCTTTTCTCCAGCAGAGGCAGCTGGGGCTGGGTGAAAGGCATTCGAGTCTAATGAAATATAGCAGCTTAGAGTTCAAAGACTCCACAGTAGGGCCTGTAAAGGGCAGGCCGCGTGATGGAGATGTTTCCAGAAGCTTTATGACACTGGAGTAATTTCTCTCTGTTTCTTTCCTGTTCTTTTGATGAGGACTCGGCGGGAGCCCCTTGGTCTTTAGCGAAGGACGGCGGATTCCCTGCACAGAGGCTCTGATTTTATTCTTCTCGAATCAGATAGATTGACTGGAGCATCTTATTCCCCCTTTCTTTTTATTCCACCCCCTCCTGCTGTTTCTCTAGTCCCTCGTGTCACCCAATAGCTCCTCCTGTACCATTCCCACCACCGAAGCAGTTGCTATTCAGTCCACATCTGATGGCGCCGAAGAAAGAGCCATTGTCCCGGCTGGTCTTACCCCGCTCTTATCTATTGATTGGAAAGCCGAGAGGGGAAAATAACAGGTATTGATTACCACACTGGGTGAGGTTGCTGGGCAGGACGTCTGGAGCGGTAAGAAAAGACGGCATTCTTCACCCTCCGCTGCCCCACTGCTGTCAGGACGGCCCCTGCTGCCACTCCGCGTATCCCATCCCCTTTCACCCTGTCACTGCCCCCTCCCATACCTTCCCCTTCCCACCCTCACCTCGCCTCCTTTCTTGAATTGCCAAGATGGCTCTCCTCCCCTCGCTCGCTGTTTTATGCAGATTTTTATCTCTGCTTGTGAAATGTATAGCCGAGCGCTGCAGCAGCAGCAGCAGCAGCAGCAGCAGCCTCTGAACAGAAGCTCTGGCCTTTCACACACTCCCCGAGCTGCGGTGTCCGCTTCACCTTTCGCCTTCGCCCAACCCCTCCGGTCTCAAGTGAAGTCCCCGTCTCTGGTTTTCTAGCTTTCATGTATTTTTGGTGCATTTTTTTTTTTTCTTTTTTCCTCCATCTCTGCTTACTTTCTCCCCCCCCCCACACACACACTTTCTGAAGTGCTCCAGAGTTTTTAAGCAGCATGATAGAGTATTTCCCTGGAAGCACAGGCTCCATTAAACCCCTTCCTCTGTTATGTTAGAGCTCTTGTACGGTCTGCTGAGCTAACACAGTGCCGCTGAGTAGGAGGGAAGATTCCCCAGCTTCTATCTGTCTCTGCCTCTTATCCTTTATGTAAATACTACATATTGAAGACACATTCGCTCAGATCACTGTTTATCTTAGTCATGAATCACTACAGTCTGGCACTCTGCAAAAACCTTTTGATGCATTTGAAACTCTTGCAGTCGGCTGGAGATTAAGCGCCAAGATCCTTTTTTTTATTAGGAGACGTTTACAGTTGAGTTTGAATGACTATACCCTGCATTCAGCAGACAGCGTTGCGTGCGTTATCTTGCCGTCCTCATTGTGGTCGGTTATGTCCCAGGTGTTCTCCATTGGAGCGGCTGTCATCGCTTTATTGACGTGTTTGTCAGGCTTAGAAAGACCAAAGCACTTTGTGTTGACTGAACAACGCTCATACACATCATTACAAATCCACAGGTGTTTTGTAAAAGAGAAAATAAACAAGGGAAGAGGTGCCAGCACATCTGAGCATTGCCCGCGAGGCTCCGTTAACTTCATTTATTTTCCCTCTCTTTATTAATCTCTCCTTTTCATTTGACATTTCCTAACATATTTCCCTCCACGGATGCCTGCACAACAGATCATCTGCTCATTAACCCGCTCACAGGGTTTCCTAAAGATGGCTATATTTATCCCCGAATCACAAGAATGCCTCTTATTGAATGTGCCCCTTTCTCTTAAAATAATCCATCACCAAATTGAGCAAAGAAAAACAGAGCTAATTCTGTGAGTCGCCAGGCCTCCTCCTCCTCTTCCTGCACTATGAAAGATTCCATTCACACATGGGGCACGGCTATAATAAGGAGCGCTTTACCGACGCTGCAATATGGGAAAGCCCATATGGTCATGTGTATCCTTTTCCTTTTACTGGGCAACTCACAGTCACGCCGATTTGGGTAAACACACTGAATCGCTCAGCAGTTTGTCATCAGTCGCGCAGGTTTCCAATCATCACAGCGATTGTAGGTGATTTCAGCCAAGAGTCTCTGAAGACTGAAGCTAAACAGCGAGGATAAACGCAGCTCCATTACTTTTGACCTCCAGTGTTGTTTCATATTCGACAAACTCACAGGTTAAACTGTGTGTGCAACAATCAAGTAGATAAGGCAATAAATGCCCTTTTATCGGAGCTGGATCTCTGTGAGGTTTCAAAGCTTTCAACCCCAAGGTTAAGAGAACCTGTCCTTGAGAGGGAGGAGGAGGAGGAGGAGGAGGAGGAGAGGGGAGTCCCCTCCGAAGAGAGGATGGTGTTCCTGCACACGCCACAAATACTTATTAAGTTATTCACACGGTGTCCTTGATTTCAGCACTACTTCATGCCTTGTTTTTGTCAGAAAAAGCACTTCAAAAGCTTTTTTAGAAGCGGAGATGGAGGGAGGAAATCATTTGTTGCACATTCCTCACGCTCAGAGCACCAGCCAAAGCTTTTTATTTTATTAAGCCAAAAAGCTCAGGGGCTGCTCGATTAGCCCTTAATAATCCAAGTTCAAGATCACATAGACCTTTATCACAATTAAAAGAATAATATTTTTGGAAATGCACTTCCTTTGGATTTCTCTCCTAAACCCAGAGAGTGAGCACGGCAAGATGTTTGATATCGCTGCTGTGTTTGTGTGGTAAATGTAGAGCTGCAGTCAGGAGCTTGTAGGCAGTTCTTTCTTCCAACGCAGCCAGGTCTCCTATTTCCTCTTGTTTCCTGTCTTTAAAATATAGAATTCTGTCCAGATACAAGAGTTGATTGTTTAAAAGCGCCCAAATACCCCAACTGGTAACGCTGAAGTAGCGTGTTTAATGCAATTAAAAAACAATCGTTGAGACGTTTTGATCACTGCATGGTATTTTGCTCGCACAAACAGTGCTGCAGTGGCTTCAAAAGCTAAAGTTGGACAGTGGTTTGTGTGTGAGATTGATTTAATGAGACATTTATACAGACAGGCTTCCTAATAAACTGTGTATTATAACATCTTTTATTGCTGCTGATTGGCAGAGCAGCCATCTTGGATTTTGAGGTCGGGGTTGATGGGCTTCTTCCAACTTTCCGAGTTGTTATTTCGTGCCGGGAACTCAAAATTCTGATTCTAATTGAAGGCACCGTAACGTTTGGTGTACACGAGACTAGTGCCGATCGTCTCATCGATGAAGCGAAGAATAATTTTTCCCAAAATGTCACGTTATTCCTTCAAGTTTGACATTTTCAGCGTGAGAGAAAAAAAGAAACAACAAGGTCGCCGCCAACATAAAGTCATCAGACATTAGATGTAACTGTAAAAGGAAGGATCCTCCCCTGGAAGGCCGGAGAGAGCGCTGAATGCGGTGAAGACATTGCAGAAAAGTTGTCAACACACCCTTGCATATTTTTCATAGAAAAGAGCGTTGTGATGCTCCCTTTTCATTTTCTTCCTACCCATACTTGCCTCTCAAGGAATGCGTTTCCAGCTTTGACAGAAGCAGTGCTTTTGCAGGGTCACTGTGTTTTGACACTTTGCTTCAACTAAACCTTTGACATGAATCAGGCCTTGTTTTTGTAAGTCAGCTCCCTCCATTAATCCAGAAAGAACACATGGTTGAGTGGCTCGCAGGCCCATAAGTCAGGCGAGATAACTGAAGCCTATTTGTTCAAGATCTGGCAGAAATGTATTTATGTTTTCCCCAGGCAGCTCAGTCCTTCAGGATCAACTCGGTCCATATGAGCCCCAGCAGCAGCACCAAGCCAATGCTCTGACCTGTTTGTGGTCATAAAGCAGAGTCTGCAGAGAATAAAACAGTGAGTGCCTCTGTTCTGATTTCCTGGTAACAGTGTAGTGAGATATGGGCCAGCTGACAACAGCCAAAAAGACTGCGGTTGCGTTTTTCTCCACAGACATAAACAATGACACTTCCAATTTCCTGTGCATGCTGCGGACCAGAAAGGCCATCCACAGAGAGGAAGGGAAACTTTCAGTTTGTGTATCTGCGTCCACGCATGATTGAGAAAGTCATAGAAACAAAAAGGAGACACGGTTTTATGTTTTAAGATCACGTATTTATTTATTTTTTTCCACTCATTTAGATGCCACAGTGTATACGCCTTTTTCTTTTTTTTTCTTCTCGACAAGTCCAACGAACCCCAGTCCAGATGTTGTACCTGCAGCTGAGACGCATCTGTCGACAATGTGATGGATGAAAAGGCCAGATGGAGTTACCTGTGTCAACTTCCCCCACTGCAACCCCATCAGTATAATGAACTTCTTGTTTACCATATGTGTGAAATGCGCCGAAGGAATGTGACTCTGTGTGTATGTGTTGGGAGAGGCCATGTGTACTTACCCTCCCCATTGTTTTTACTGCTACCAGACTGGCCATTTGTTCTGGGGCACAGACTGTGCTCTGTGTACTTTTGAGGGCTGCTGCAGCTATAGGCTTCGGCCGTGCTTCCTACCCCCTTTCTCACTTCCTTGAGCTCCTGTTTCTCTCTGTGTCGCGTCTGCTCAGTAGTTGTGTTTAGTTTTTGTGGTGGTGGTGGCGGCGGTGGAGGTGGTGGTGGTGGTGGGGGGGTTAGCTGAATGCCTGGTGCTGTACGGGCAGTGGCGCAGGCCTCCTAACACCATCACAGGGTGTTTCGGCCCGCTCCACTTCACCAGATCTGAGGGAGCAGACCTGAGCCAATTAAGAGCGGGGAGAACGGGCTGCTGTCCGTCTCGCTGCGACCCCGCCTCCCCCTCCCTCCCCCCCATCGCTTTGATCTCTTGCACGCTACACAAAACCAGAGCCAGGACGCCTTACCCTCCCTGTGCAACGCAGTGAACGGCAGGGCTCGGCCAATTATTACAATCTGGTTTCAAGATTTCTGGGTAATCAGCAAGAAAAAGATGACAAATTACCCCCATCTTCTATCATCTGCCCGCAACGACACGGTTTCAGAGCTGAGCTTAGGCAGGAGCCTCAAATATGTTATTATCCTCTTGTGTTGTTCAAAGAATCTGATGTAGTTAGTGAGCAAAAAACGAGTGACTCCCATGTTTGATAATGATGGATTTGAAGATGGAAACGCTGAAAGTTAATTCTCGATGTTGGAAACTGCACTTGGCAAAACAGTCTCACTACGATGTGCTTTCGGTATCTGTCCTGGATCTTAAATCTTATCGGGCAATCTTCTGCAGCTTTCACACGTTTTTCTTGTGAGTTACTGTTTAAAAAAAAAAAAAAGATGGAAAAATCACTCTTTGCACAGTGTTTACAAGCGTAAGAGGCAGTTTGAAAGGGTTTTAGGAGCGAAAGGCCGTGAATCACTGGTTTAGATTGTGTTCCAGGAATAAATCACAGAACATTCCCTGTACGCTTTCAGTGTTACGGGCCATGCTAAAAGACGCAGAGGTCACAGAAACCTGTTTCCAGTGGCCTTACAAGCGTCTCGCAGCAAAAACCGGTTTAAGAGAATTTCTGTTCTTGTGTGTGTCCTCAGGACCTCCGCGAGTCTGCGAGAAAGTCGCTCACAGGCAGATGGCCCGGCTGGGCAGCGCCATCAAGCTGCCGTGTCCGGTGGAGGGAGATCCTCCGCCCCTCATAATGTGGACCAAAGACGGCCACAACATCCACAGCGGCTGGATTCGCTTCCGTATTCTCCGCATGGGCCTGAAGATTAAAGAGGTGGAGGCGGACGACGCGGGGACCTACATCTGCAAGGCGACTAACGGCTTCGGCAGCGTGAACATCAACTACACCCTCATTGTCATCGGTGAGTGCAGACGGAGTTCAGCGCGTGTCGCCTGTCTCTCAGCAGGTTCCTGAAATGAGATCACCGACTCTTGGCAAATGCGTCACTCTCGTTAAAAAAAAAAAATTCAAGCTCAATTAGGCAACTATAAAACATGAGGTCACCTGTCTGGCAACTAAATCCGGAGACCGTGGCATTGAGTCATTCCCCGATTTGTACGGTCAGGCCTCATCGTCTTCCTCTGTTGTGTTTTCAGGCAGATTTGTAACAGTTCCCTGCAGTTTGAAATCTCACCACAGTTCACATGTTAAAACACAACATCGCTCGCTGAGGTCGAGGCCTAAAACGAGCAGATTTATGGAGCTTTAGTGTCTGATCCTCTCGTCTATTGTATGTGTTACAGCCCCTACCTCTCTCTGCCCAAAGTCAACAGCGGCACGGGATATTGTTTCATACTACTTTATCCTCTGTGACTCATTTGGATCTCCAGCTCTTCCTTTTCCTTAGGCTACACTCTGCAGAGGCAGGAGGTCTACTGCTCCACAACAAGAAACACATTCAGCGTAAAAGTGATGGTTTTGTCTCTGGACTTTCGCACAGGCTCATGAATGGGGCCCGCAGGATTAAGCGCAGTCGGAACCGAGTGCGTTACTCGTTTGTGCGTGTGCGTACAATGCATTTCCTCTGCGCTAGAGCAGAGCATGATGAATGAGCGGAGTGGAGCGTGAAGGCTATGTTTAGTCTAATTACTCTAAGATGCCTAATTTGGGCCAGAGTCTGCGCTGTCTCTGGCAGGAGGAGTTATAGCCTGGTCTTGTGACAGCCATGCTTCAGAAGAAGAGCCACAATCAGGCAGAAGAAGAAAACACAGATCACTGCAGAAAACAGTTCATGAGCGGGGAACAGACCGAAGTTTATTTTAGGGTCTCCCTCAATGTGAAGTTCCTTGGGAGTTCAAAGGGAGGGTGTCTGCTGATTGTGCTGAAATGAAAGGTTTGAGATTGAGGCATAGAGCCAGCTTTAATGTCAAGGTTCATAGTACTGCTATGTATATGGTATTAAAGTCAGACGTGGCTACGTCTCTGTCTGCGTTGCACTTAAAAGGCAATTTCAGTCTCTGAACTTTTTAAAGAGGAGCATATACAAAATCCATCATGTAATGGATAACCTGGCTTCATGTCTGTAGGTCCGGATTAGATACTGTCAGAACACTGTACTTGCCATGTTTTAATGTGATAGTGTAGGGTTAGAATTTCTTAAGAAAGACTATGTGTGCTCGCTCCTAAGAATTCACAGTTGAATCCTTTGAAATGGTTTTGTTGAAAGATGTTACAACGTCCTCATTGAATGCTGCAGGCGTGTGGTACTAATATGGCAAAGCATTTCCATATTTTCTGGCCTTGATCTCCACATTTCCATGCTAGCAAGAAAAAAAAATAATTATAATTCTTGGAGCGGAGGTACACGGCTCTTTTGTCACACTACACCTGGGCGATGCCCCAGACGAGCCCGTGGCTCCGGCAGAATATCTGTTTAAAATACTTTCGGTTGCGAGCAAGAAAACGGATATTGGCTGCAACCAAAACCTCCGACAAAGGAGGACCATGTTGGACTTATAAATGAAAAAGACCTTTATTTTAAAACGAATAAATATTTGAAATACTGGAAATATTACGTTATGCAGTAGACATGTCTTTAAGATGCAATAAAAATATAGTTTATAAGGTTAAACGACTTAGTTAAAATGATTTGTTGAATCAAAGATTGAAACTGAAGGGCTGAAATTTTCAAACTAAAGGCGTTTCACACTAAGCTGAAAGTGTCAAAGTGGTAAAAGATGAAGATCCAATTAAAGTTCAAGCCTTAAAAGGATTTGAACTGTCTAAATGTAGGTTATAAATTGACCTGTAAGTGTAGATGAGTAACCCGGTTTTACTAGTACTTCCACCACAAAAACCAGTGGAATCTATTTTAGGTTGTGACGCTCTTAGATGTCTTTGCAAGCTGTAGAGAAGCTTGAGCAAACATATCCAGATACACCACGGAGTACAAAAGGAACGTGGGTTGGCTCATTATATGGGAAGTATTTATCCCTACAGTAGAGCGAAAATACTCTGCACACACATGGAATTTATATTTGGGATTTAAAACTGATTTACAGTCGGGAGATAAGGAGTGATTACTTGACGTACACACATGCACCAGGAGACACGCAGAATTAGCCAGTAAATCTCCACCATAGATAACAACTTTCTCCCTGCGGTGTGTTTGTGTGACAGGTAATTTATCTGGTTCGACTTCTGCTGCCGTGCGACCGAGTGAGAATAGAGACTTCGATGAAAGCAGTTTAAGGCTGATGTTCTGAAGCTGGCGCTGGGTCGTGCGCAGATCCGTTCAGACTGACTGTACGGGCAGCTCCCGCCCTGCGAATTTGTTAAAAAAAATAAAAAAAAATGTTTGGAAGTTAAATCGCAAGTCTTTCTTGGAAGCATATTTCCACAAGATTTGTATCTGGAGTGTTTTTGCCCTTTATGGAGTTACCTAGAGACTTTCTGGCCTGGTCTCTTAATCCCGATCTGGTTTGTTCCATTTCCTACTTGTCCTCTGGTGGTGGTGAGTGCATGAAAAATCATCTGTAGACACTCGGCAGCCATTGTGCATCTCACAAAAACACCCTGTCCTCTGTTTCTGCTTTCTTGTCCATCATCCCATTAGGTGCTGGCAAGCCATCGCCACAGCGTTTGTTTTTATAGGTAATTGTTCCATCAGGGGTGCATTTCATTCCGGGAGCCTTTTTTTTTTTTTTTTTGCCGCAAAGATTACAGGGCCCCCATTGTCAAAATACGGCCAAGATTGAAGTTAGCCAAAAAGTCTGCAATTACCATGAGCAACACTTTCCATTAACGTTGAAACGGCTAACTGTGAAGCGTTTTTTTATTTAGTTGCTTGTCGTTAACCTGCCTGAGTGGGGGGCTGTTACGTTGCTCAGAAAGATCAGAGACGAGAGTTTATTTATTAGAAATTCTGTAAATGAGGGGTAGCAGGCTTCCAGCGTAGCTCAGCATACACTATCCATCATGTATTACTGGATTCCAGAGTGGTTAAAAAAAAAAAAAATGGAGGAGTCCCTGCAGTCAGTTACAGTGCCGGTCAGTGTAGAGTCGAGTAAATCCTGGCAGCTGTTCAAGTTCAAGGCCTAACGTGGAGAGCATAACTTCACAACATTGCAGAGGAGACGGCGGAGGAGCCAAGTAGAAGAAAGACGGTAAGATAAAGAGACAGAGTGGAGTGAGATTGTAAGTTAGAGAGTGAGGGGCTTTGCAGGCTGATGTGAGGAGGAGGAGGAGGAGGAAGGGGAGGAAGGGGGTTCCACTGCGGCCGGAGAGAGATATCCCTCTTCCCATCTGCCAGCGGACAGTCTGTCCTCCCAAGAGCTATCTGAAGAATCTGGTCCGTCAGTGCAACATGGCGCCTCCTCAATCCCTCCAGCTGGCTGTTTGGGCCCTGTTTGGGGTGGTCTCTTGACAACTGGCCCCATCACCTCCCAGCACCCCCACCAGGATAGTCCTATGCACGCAGCCATCTCTCAACCTCAGCTGCTCAGGCTGCAGCAGCTTACATATTAGAATTAATACGGGATTGTCATATTAACATTTACAGGATTGAATTTTAATGTTTATGTCTGCAGAGATACTGTATTACAAGGCTAATGCGGGGCTGGCACCGCTCATTATTTCTCCAGGAAGATGTTGGCTCTCGTGGCACATTTTTCATTTCGCTCCTCTCTGGAGACGTTGTCAGGCCAACTGTTGTATAAACTGCCCCGCGTCTGACTGATCACATGTGGTAGCCGTTTGGAGATTTCCAGAGTGTGATGCAAAGCCTGTGTGTGGAGCTTGTCCCTGGACATTTCTATGTCCCCAACAACATCTGGAGCTCATTGTGACCCCGAATCATCGGGCCTTTTCCTGTGATTCAGCTGGCACAGGAGGCCAGCAGGGAGAGTGTGTAGTGACTTGTTTCCGGTGCCTGGATTTGTGAATGAAGTGGGAGGGGATGGCGTCAGACCCCAAACACTATAGCCAGACCGTGAATGGATTCAAGTTGGTTGGAAGAGGATTCAAGTTTACTTGGCAGCTTCAGCCCCAGCATGCATTTGAATGATTTGCGCTTGCATAATGAAAATTTGATTTTGCACAGTAATTCCATGATAAGTTGCAGCTTTTGCAAATTTTCCTGCACACAAGAACGGAGTCCTTGTCAAGCACTCCTCACTAGACTATTTGATTTTTCAGTCTTCCAAAAACAACAATCAGATGGCAGCTACGTGATGCCCTCTACCTCGCCCCTGTCTGTAGCTCAGCGAGCCAACATTGTGTAAAGACAATAGTGGCAAAGGATAGCTTTAACGGTACAGACGTATAAAGGGTGCCATTGTTTCCTTGAATCGCCAAAAAGTAGAGAGGAAATAGATTCAAGAAAAAAAAAAGTCAGAAAGAAAACCCCGGCAGTGTGGGACCATGTTCTGTTTGGATTGGGAGGTTCAGGAACCGGGAGGAATGTGGAGAGCCCAAGTGAGCAACAGAGAAATATTTCTTCCAGTGGAGGCTGTTTTTTAAAGGAATGGGTTATTATAGTTGGCCAGTTAAACCCCTTCAAATAGCCATGACATCATGGCTGGGCTTGGTGCTGCAGGGGACAAACAAAGGAGGGTTTGTACCCAGAGAACCCTAGAGAGCTTTGAGGGTTTCGGGGGGACTCAGGGGGAGGCAGAACGAGGGGGTTAGAAGTCACATCTGGTCTCTTTACCTGACCCAATCAAACCCTGCGAGGGAATCAAGTGTGCCAAACTGCATCTAGAAAAATCCAACACAAAGCTGCCCTGAACCAGAAACCAAAACGAGTCACGGAAGGTAAAAAAAAAAAAAAAAAGAAACTGGCCGGTAGTTTTTCCTTTTGGTTTGTTATTCAAGACATACTGTTAACTGAGGACACGATTGTTGGAATTGCTGCCATTGCACTTCAGATCCAATGTGAAATGACACCTGAGTAGTGAAAAAAAATTTTTGTTCTTAAATAATCATCTGCCTAATGTCTCCGTCAGCACAGATTGGCAGATATATGGCGAGAAACACGAGCTGCTCAGTTAATTCATCACTGCTTATCTCGAAATGTCGATATGCATCACAAAGCGTCGATTAGGTTTCACTCATTATATTTTCTCTAAGCCCTGTCTTAGCGCCGCTGCATGATGTCAGCCAATGACATAAACTCCACAGCTGTCTCCTGGAACTGGGCTTATGAAAACTGATCATATTACTTCCAAATGCTACAGAGTATGACCTGAGCATGCAACCCTCTCAGAGAAACCTCTTGATAAATGCAGAGCGAGCCAAAAACACTCTCCGGACTTGTTTGGTGTTGGAACTTAAAATGCTGTCAGAAATTGAGATTGGGATTGTAATGGTAAATTAAAACAGACTTTAAAGTCCGTCTATGACACTTACATCAGTGCTATTTGTTTCCACTTATTTATATTATTCCTGTAAAAACTGTACTAGGAAGTCTACCCCCAGAAAGTCCAGTGTGCTCTTATTGGTTGCCTCCAATTACGCTAGCGCTTATTGCTTATGCTATAAACAGAAAGTGTTTTAATTGGATGCAATTGGTGGTGGAAATTCTGGTGGGGCCATCCAGGAAAATCTTATAATGCAGTCCAGAAATATCATAATCAATACCCTCACAAAAAAAATGCAGTAGCAAGAGAGAGAGGGGACCACAGCACCTGACCACAAACATCTGAGACAAACCTGCACCAGACGACAAAACTGCAGCTGAAAAATGCCATCGCATAAACAATGCCCATCTGATGACATATATTGTCATATCAATAGCACCACCAAACAGCACTGTTCAACATCTCACTATATCAAATACTCGAGATCGAAACTATGATGTGACAACAATAAAAACACAATATGGTTCATGGTGTGAATGACGAACACCCAATACACAGCAATCAATATACAAAGTCACCACATACAATATGCCACAGTCAAACACACAGTGTTTTAGTGTACCTGTCTCACCTCCACAGACAGGTACACTACTCCGTGAGGTTATGTTCCCCCCACACTCGCCCACACATGTACTACCAGTTACGCATTACACATTTCCATTATAATTCAAGCAAACACAAATTATCAATTCCATTTAGATTAAAAATAAATTGGACTCACCAAGTGCCTTTTTGATAAGCTCCCAAGTTTTTTGCTTAAAAACCTTTTTTTTGTAATCATTCTACAGGAAATGATGATCTCTAAAATAACTTAAGAGCAGATGGTGTATAGATGACATATAGTGCGTATCATATACAAACACATAGAATCTTGTCTTACTACCGACTGATTGTTGTTTTGTTGTGTTAACAGATGACTCCGCCAAAACTGGACCCAGGGAAGAGCCCAAAACAGGCGGTAAGAGCCAACCCCACTGCCCTTCCATCAAATACTAGTGATTTATCATAATTACTACAAAGCACATCTACTTTCACAGCTAATAAATAGCGCACCGTACTCTTAGCGTTTACATTCAGGAGCTGTGCATCAATCATGTAAATATTGTTTTTTTATTGTACTGTAGTTTATTCTCAGGTTGATTCAAAAAGTCTGAATGGACTTGAGACACGAACCGACTGAAGAGTAAATAAATTTGTCTTGTGCTTCGCCCCAAAGTGCGTCCCCGCTTCACGCAGCCCGCCAAGATGAGGAAAAGGGTGATAGCTCGTCCCGTGGGCAGTTCAGTGCGTCTCAAATGCACGGCGAGTGGAAGCCCTCGGCCGGACATCGTGTGGCTGAAGGACGACAGGCTGCTGACGGGGGAGGAGGTCGGTGAGGGTCGTCAGAAGAAGTGGACCCTGAGTCTGAGGAACCTCATGCCGGAGCACAGCGGCAGATACACCTGCAGGGTCTCCAATCCGGCGGGAGAAATCAACGCCACGTACAAAGTTGAGGTCATACGTGAGTATCCCACAGAGAGGCTGAGCTGTACGCACACCAAACGTGATCACCTGGAAATATTAGATGAGATGAGGTCAGGGAAAGTAGTTTTAAGTGATTACTTCTGCTTGTATGGATCAACCTTGTATGTACATCACTGCAGGAAATTAAAATAGCCCAATCACTGTAATAGCAGGTCTAATGTTGACAAAGGACAAACTGTGACTTTTGAAAAATCTTTTCTCTGATCTACCTACTCCTGATGCCTGATTGCGAACCGCAGGTCTCATACATATCCTCGCTGCATGGATGAATGTGCTTGTGTAATCATGGATATGAGAAGCATATTGAGGAAGTAAGCTTGAGAGTGAGGGCTTGTGCCCTGGTGTTTGCACAAGGGGGAGGAAGAGAGAGAGGTTGTTCAACTCAAAGACCATCCACCCAATCTGGAGCTGATTAAAGCCCAGCTGTCTGCCAGACCCACTGCCCCCCCCCTCCACACCCCTTCCCATGAGAAATGTGTGCTGTACAACCAGGAGCAAAGAAAGAGAGGAAACTAATCACACATACGTCTTGTGTTACATGTGGTATTCCTCCCTCTCTGTCAATTATGAGTTCTAAGCCTGAGGCTAATAACCGTATGCACAACTAAGACCTCTTCAATCCGCAGAAGACCTGACATGTCAGGAGTTTTTTTCTTGACCGTTTTTTTTCTCTGCGTATCTGTGCAGAGAGGACGAACTCCAAACCCATTCTGACGGGCACTCACCCGGTCAACACGACGGTGGACTACGGAGGCACCACGTCCTTCCAGTGCAAAGTGAGGAGCGACGTGAAGCCGGTCATCCAGTGGCTCAAGCGCGTGGAGTACAACGAGGAAAGCCGCTACAACTCCACCATCGAGGTGGGGGACCACAGATTCGTGGTGCTGCCCATGGGGGAGGTGTGGTCGCGGCCCGACGGCTCCTACCTCAACAAGCTGCTCATTACCCGCGCCAAGGAGGAGGACGCTGGCATGTACATCTGCTTAGGCGCCAACACGATGG
Source organism: Mugil cephalus (assembly GCF_022458985.1). Classification (NCBI taxonomy): domain Eukaryota; kingdom Metazoa; phylum Chordata; class Actinopteri; order Mugiliformes; family Mugilidae; genus Mugil; species Mugil cephalus. The sequence continues at coordinate 11,199,552 of NC_061786.1, forward strand.
GCTACAGTTTCCGCAGTGCTTTCCTAACTGTGCTGCCAGGTGAGGCCTGAGGAGCGTGTGTTTACATCAGCGGCATGAACAAGGATTTAATCTGTCAGCGTAGTTATATACAGATGTTAAGTACCCCCAAAAAGCCTGAGAGACAAGGGAAGTAACAATTAAATAACTTGCATGGGGGGAAAAAGAATTAGGGGATCGGGATGGAAAAATAAGAATAGAGGAAAAGAAAAGAAAAACAACACATTTCTTAAGGCAACAAACACAGACAGTATGATTGCGGCACAGAAATGGCCCTGACTGAGCCTTTTCTTCCAGTTTTTGAATCCCTCTTCCCTTCATGAACAAGAAGGACTATAGGTTGAGTGCTGGCTCAGAGTATGTCAGAATGTTTTTGGTTTAAAAACTGTTTCAGGTCGGACACAAGCCTGCATTGGGGGGAATGTCAGACACCTGCTGAAGAAATACCTTGAGAGAGATCACATTTTTGTGTTTTTGGCGTTATTGAGGAAACTATTTAACGTTAAGGAATAGAAAGCTAGTGGCCTTTAAAAAAAAAAAATTTAAAGGCCACTATATAACCATGTGGGTAGAAAATACTGAAATCTGACCTACCAGAGTCATACATCTTAAAAAAAAAAATGTAAAAGAAGTTTTTACAGTTTTTCTTTCTGCAAATTAAAATGGTGGCGTATGGTGCCCATATGTAAAAGAAATGAGCTGCCAGAAGGACGAGATCAAATAAATGAATCTCCTTTGAGAGAGATAACCACAGGAGATAATGCGTCTGAAGTTCCTGAAATAAAAACTTACCACATGTGATGAGTGGCAGGGAAGTCTTGAGCCAATCAGGGTGAAGTCCTGTCATCGCAGCCGAGGCTCCCACTTCTAATGTCGTGTGACGTGGCTCTCTGCTGTGTCGGGCTGCGCAAAAATTTTCTAACCAGCGTTCATTGTTTTAAGTCCAGCACGCATCACCCATCATATTAACCTGTTGATATATTTTATGTGGTGATTTATTTCGAAGACAAATCACCAGAGCTTCAAGGAATTTTCCATCATCATTTTCACGTTGAGGGAGTTTTTCCATGCATACATCAATATATCACTTATTAAAGATGAATGTTAGACATTCATTGGTGCTTTCCCCCCATTTATTAATCCTTATAAAGTAATCTCATGCCGTGATTGTTCTGAGCAGCTCCAGTTTGCTTAGTTGATCTACGGTAAATAAGGAATTTTTGGCCACGTGAAAACATAAAGTCATAGTCCGTAGCCTGCGTTCAAAGATTCAAATGTTTATCTTTGGGGTTTCGCTCTGACATTTATTGATGATGTGATGAATCAAAAATAATGCCATGATGAAAATAACTGTTTGCAGGCCTAAACTGCTTAGATTTTCAGTAAAACAAAGCATGGGAACATTTAAGAGTGTGTTTTGATTCTCCAGTTTACTTTTATTGGCTCTCTCCTCTCCCGCAGACACAAAGCCTCCCATCACACCTGTGTTCTCGCCAGCCTCCAGCTCCCTCCCCTGGCCCGTCATCATCGGCATCCCCGCCGGGATAGTGTTCATCTTTGGCACGGTGCTGCTGTGGTTCTGCCAGAGCAGGAAACACTGTCCTCCTCCCCCCAGCGCCCCGGCCGCGCAGGTACTCCAGGGCTCCCACCGGCCGTCGTACCGAGAGCGGGACAGGGGCTACGTGGCCCCGTCGTCCAGCTCCTCCACCCCGGACAAAGACTGCATGAGCTCCATGAACTACGAGGAGTACCTGGCCCAGCAGCAGCTCCTCCTCAGCCAGGGAGGACCCACGATCCCCCCTAAAATCTACCCCAAAATCTACACTGACATCCACACGCACACTCACTCCCACGTGGACGGGAAAGTACATCAGCATCAACACATTCATTTTCAGTGTTAGCCTCGGGTGCCAAGTATTCCCCCACGCTGACTGCTCCGGCATCGGAGACGGACGCTGAGCCGCGGACTGAACGGCAGCTCCTGTCAGAGACGCTCACCAGACGTTACTCTTCACAGCTGGACATTGTTGGGAAAGTATGTGAAAAGAAACAACGGCCAGTGACACACACACACACACACACGTACACACTTTGTGTAATTTCATAAAAACTTCCACATTTGGTGCTTTGTTTTTATAAAATTCTCACACCACTAAACTGCATTAATCGTTGTTGTGCACTTAATACAGAAAAAAAAAGGACCTTTTTTGAGTTTACTTGCAGCTATTCGGGCCAGCTGAATGCTATTCTCCAGCAGCTGATTTTTTTTATTTTTTATTTTTTTTATTTGGAAGCTTGGTTTTACCTTTCACATAATCAGCTGTTGGAGCGCAGAGGTTTCTGGATGTTCTGCCAGGTAATGAAGATGAAAATGGTACTCAAGATTTCCTAAAGGGCTGTTTTTTTTTTTTTTTAAATGCTCCTACTCAGGTCGACCCTTTTTTGTTTGTTGAAGATGCATCATGCCGGGAATGCTGACCACTATCCTTCACGTCACCATCCCTCGCTTCAGTTTAAAGTGATATAGAACGGACCGGTTGAGCCTTCTTGGTCTTTTTTTTTTCATGGCAGGTTAAACCTTGCCAAAGACTGCACGGGATGGAAACATTAGTTATTTTTATTTTCATGTAGGTTCCCATCACTAGTCCGTAGCGTGCTGAGGTAAACCAGCAGTTTTTCTTTCTTTATCCAACCACAGTTTATGAAGCTGTACTCGTTTATAATCAAATTGAGTCATGAATATTTAATTTATTTTGCTAAAAAACAAAAAACAAATGTATCAAAGTTTTATTTTTCAGAGTAAGTCATTTTACATATCTATGTAATGTTATTAAAGTATACCGTTTTTGTGTATAGTACATTTTGTCACCCAGTTTAATCACGTTTACGTCATGCCAATATGTAGGTATCTCTGTATGTAATTGGTTATATTTGACAATCCTGTATGATGTACTCTAATCTACTCTACTCAAGGCAAAAAAAAAAAAAAGAAAAACCAAGTTTGAAGGTTTGATAGTTTGATTAAATTACCTGAAACAAAAGATGCTCCGTAAAGATGAATGCATTTACGTTGTACCAATTAATATTCCTCAGACTCAGCAAAGCAAATTGAAAGCGTAGTCCTTGAGCATGAGACGTGCGAGTGGCGGTAACCTGTCCTAAAGCAGAGGCCGGGCTCACAAAGGTCAGCTTTCTTTCCTTTGAGCTGGTTGAAGTGTCTGAGGGTGACACGGAGGGCAGCCAGCAGAGGGACAGAAGTTGCCCGGGATGAATGACTGAATAGATAGCGAGCAGACACAAGAGCAGTCTCACAGCGGCTTTTTAGATGAGTGATGGGCCCTGCAAGACTACACCGAACGACCTGCATCCTTTCCCCCGTTTAAGTGACCCTCTCCACTTCGCCCCCCACCACCGGCACCTCCTCATTCAGCTCCAATCTAGGTAGGATTCCCTTTCACCATTTAGGAAGTGTATTGTCCTAGTCTGGGAGTGAAGTGACAGGAGCCTGTGATTGCTCAGGAAAGAAGGGGAGCATTGTGTCAGGTGAGCTCTTGTTTTGTTGTGAGCGCTGCAGGATGGAGATGAGCTCTGGCTCCAGACAGCTGATGGGTGAGTACACTGAGCAGTCTGTGTTTAAAAGAAACACTCAACACGGTATGAAACCTTTCATATACACATGTAAAAATTAAAAAAAAAAAAATCTAGATTCAAACTCAATGAAGGCGAACACTGCCCTCTAGTGGTTGCCAACCATGCAGCTGACTAAAAAAGATCACAAACTAATCAAACTTGTAAGGCATCTTTATTACATTTATTACAGTACTACGAGAACATTGATAAAGACAAACAATCTACTGAACAGGGAGATGATCTGGACACGAACAAGAACTGAATTAAAACGTACAGTATTTACAAATGAGCTCAGCCCTTCTGGACTTTTGTTATGAGTTCGTCGCAAAGTTTGGTGAGCTCCTCGGCCTCCTTCTCCTGTGAAAATACGAATAAACCCATCAGTGACAAAATTAACACCACTGCAAATACCGTTTGCCAGTCAATCAGCACGTTCACTCACCTTCTGGTCCAGGCTCTTCTCCAGCGACTGCACCTTCAGCTGCTCCCTGCGCAGCTGGGCGTGAAGTGCCGATATCTCAGACTTGTTCTTCGATCGCACCTCAGCAATTTCTGAATTTGCCCTGATGGTGAGAAATGATTTAGTCGACGGCATTCTCCCAGCACAAGTCAACGCAAAATGTTTTGCTGCGTTACTTACTGGCCAATTTTCTCCTCGGCATGAGCTTTGAGAGTCAGGTAGCGCTGCTCCTCTTTCTTGATCCTTGCCAGGTAGTCCTGGGCACACGTCTTCAGTGTCTCTTCATTCTGGAGAGAGGGCAGAGAAGAGGGAGAATTAAAATCCCTTCAACATCCAACACACGGCGAGCATTCGTGGGCTGGCGTGCATGAGCTCTAACCTTTTTGTAGCCCTCAATAACTTCCTTGTACTTCTCCAGTCTCTTGAAGAGCTCAGAGAAGGATCTCTCTATGGTGTTCAGGTCGTTGGACACTTGCTCCTTCTCCTGCAGAGCCTCGGAGAGCTTCGCCTGGGCCACCTCCCTCTCCTTCTCCTGGTCGGCTGACACAAGTTTAAGAATCATCTTTAGACGCGTCATTACACAAACCGCCCTGGTTAGTTTATCACGTACAAAGCATTAACTTACCCATCATTTTTGCAATCACAAGCTCATATTCTGCAATTATTTTCCTGTGAGGGGAAAGAGATGTTGAGTATCTTGGCACATAATATTGTGTAAAACTAAAAAAAGAAAACCATACACAACTCACCTCATTTCTTGACCATCATCAGTCAGCTTTTTATACTTTGCACTCCATTGCTCTTCTTTTTCTTTTGTCTAATTGAGACAATAAAGAAATTATTTTGACTTATTGGTTTAGAAACAGGCTGACATTAATAATTAATAACCCAAAATGACATTAAACGACAAATATTCTCAACAAGGTTTGGCTGATTATAGATCTTTGTGTTGAATGTGCTGTGTTTAACCAGATTATTCTAAACCGATGCAGGAATTGTTAGAGAAAACAAGGCGCTCAGGTCGTACCTCCTCCTGCACTCTGGCAATGGCTGCGTCCATGTCTTTCTGACTGTACTTCAGCATTTCAATGATGGCATCCTCTGCGTTTGCTTGCTGGGGAAAAGGAGGGACGAGGCTCTTCAGCACTGGGGCCTAAATAACAGATAGATATGGTGTTAAAAATAAAGTCAGAAGATCTAAGAGTGAAACACTGTAGCCGCCATCAGGTGATTGTGACTCACTGGTGCGGGAGCATCATCAAACAGCCTGAAAGCATCTTTTTGTGCTCCACCTGTTGGCTCTTTCTCAGCCACCTGTGGAGTTTCAAGTCTGGATTGGACAGAAAAAAAAATGCACATGTGAAGTGATTCTACTTAAAACCACTCCATTTTTTTTTTATCCTGCAGGATGTGCAAAGCAGAACGAACTCGACGCTTTAACGTTGAGTGATCAGAGTAAATGAAAACGAACGTGTATCATACCGGGAAGCGAAGGCAGGGAGGGGAGCGGCGTGGACCTGTGCTCCGGGGCCCGCTAACTTTTTGGGGCTCTCTCTCAGGAGGGGGTCAAATTTTAGGTACAAAGATTGTTTCCTCAGCGCAGACTCCTTGAACTGTTGAAAAAAAAAAAAAAAAAAATTAAAATGATGCATCTAAAGGACGTGCGCCAATAACAAAATTGTTACATTTGACAAACTAAATACTTACACTGCTGCACCCAAACTGCTCAAGGTAGTCAATCTGTCCATCGAAGTCATTGGCCATGACTGGAGAAAATGAAGGAATAATATAATTTTTATTTTTACAGTCATACTATACGGGATGAAGCCTTTCTTCAAATTTAACTTTAAGTTCTTGGAGTGGAACGGCGTGAACCCGTTTTAACTTCAGGTTAAGGCAACAGCAGAACAATCGTAAATTCGTGGAAATTGCTGAGGCCAACATCAACTCACACGTAGTTCCAGGAACAAACTCCTCATTGAAGTCCAGCAGCTGGGACTTCTGGTCGGGCTGAGATGGTTCGGGGAACTCTGGAAGACTCTGCACTTCAGCTCCAGGTTGAGGTCCCTTATCATGGTCAGAGGCAACGCCCTGATCAGCCAGCTGTCAGTCCACAGTAACACAATATGTTAACGACAAACAACGACAAGGGGCGCTCTGTTAGGGGTTTTTAATCAATCGGCCTCTCTTACCACTTCAGGGTTGCTGGCTGGCAAACTCTCTTCAGCGCTACAGAGAACAAAAAGAGAAGCATGGTGAAATAAAGCACCACTGACGAATAAATACCTGCTACACTCCAATAAATGGTTAACATACCTTGCTGGTGATATCGCTTCCTTTTCAGCAGGCTTGTCGGTTTGCTCTGGAACGGCCGTTTCTGCGAGCACAGGGCTGGACTTCTTGCTGCACGCTGGAGAGTTGCTCATGCCGGATTTTGTGCCAAAAGGATTGAAGTTTGGATCGTCAAACTTGTCAAAGTCAAATGAGTAAGAGCTTTTGGGAACTGGAACATCAGCTACATCAATAGCATCTGGCTTCACTGCAGCTTCTTTTGGTGGCTTGACATCAGACGCCGCCTTAGGCTTCAGACCAGGTGGCCTTTTGCCCAATTTCTTAGGTGGAGGTTTCTTCTTGACCTCAGTGCCATCACCGAAACTGAACTCAAGTTTGACTGGGCCTTCTTTGACTGGGAGATCATCTGGCGGGGAATCAGCAGCTGCAGGCAGGGCTGCGCTGGCAGATATTGGGGCCACTGTAGCCACGGGCTTCACTTCAGGCTGAACAGGCAGCTCTTGGGCCGCCTCGGGTACGTCAGCGACACTCGGGGGCTTGTTTTCCTCGGCGGGCGCAGCCTCCTGTGACGCCTTTCTACCAATGACGGGGGAATTCTGAATTTTGGAGCCTCCGGTCTGGAAAGGATTGATTGAGTCAAGGTTGTCGAAATCAAAGCTGTAAGAACCTTTCGCCGGCAGTGGAGCGTCCTCCACAAAACTGCCCGATGGGTTGTCTTGCTCAGCGCTCATGGACCTGTTTGCTGGCTGTTTTTCATCGGGGGTAGCGGTGCACGAATCTTGTTCCTCAACAGCGGGGAACTTCACCACTGTGACCACACTGCTCTCTGTGGAGCTGACGTTAGCGGAGATGTCAGCCAGCGAGTTCTCAACAGATGGGATGAACGGAAGCGTCTCGTCGAGCGCCGATTCTATTTTGGTCGGCTCCTCCGAGATATTCTCTGGTGTCTGGGGTCGAGGCTCAACATGATCTATAGCGAGGGTTTCTACAGCTGGCCTTGGAGGAGAAAGAACCATCTTGTTAGAGCTCTGAAATGGATTGACATCCTCAAGGTTGTCGAAATCCACCAGGTAGCCTCCCTTGCTTTGTATTGGCATGTTGTCATCGGGATAAGATGACGGATCTGTGGAAAGAATTCAAAATGCGTTGGTTTCTCAGTAGAAAAGGAAAAAAAAAATTAATCAAAGGAAATCATTTTGGATAGGTTACCTTGTTTGGGCAGCTCAGTGGTTTCCTGCAGCAAAGTACTGTAAAAACAGAGCAAGTGTGGTTACTAAAACATAATCTCTCTGGATGCATGCCAGAGGATTAAATGTGTTATTTACTTTGATTTATCCAAATTCAGGAACTCCATTGCTTTTGTACACTCGTCCACAGATGTCATCTTGACAGACTTGCTGGGAGATAAAATTCTCTTGGTCACAGGATCTCTTCTTGGAGTTTGAAAACAAACCTATGCAGAAATATTTTAGTCAGTGTCATAGAAATTCAGATTCTTAAAATAAAGAATCTCATGTTCATAAGTGCAGAATAAAATCATATCTTTCTCATTAACTACTCAATGTATGCATGACCTAATAACTAAATGGCTTCCTTGTAAATGTGCATCACTAGAGTGTGTGAAAAGAACCTACAGGAAAAATGGGACATGACCTCTTGACAACAAATAAAACAAAAAAAACATCAGAAGTAGCAGATTCTGTACCTTCGCCCCCTTTGCTACAGTCTTGCTGGGCAGATTCTCCGTCTGACGCAGGATGGAGGGCCTCCCAGTCGGCTGATCCAGGGCAAATATATCGTTACTTGAGCTGTTGTGCTTTCCTCCAGGGGTGACCCCACAATTCTCGTCATTCACGTCAACCGAACTCATCCTGTAAAAGAAAAAAAAAGCAGAGAAACAAGCTGTTAAAGTTATGGGGCTGGGACGGACCAGTGGTGGTCGGAAGGAGGTGCCAACCAGAAAGCTGCACTCGGTTGATAAGATAAGTTTGGTCAGCGTTTACAGATGCGTGTGTAGAAAGAAAGATGATACAAAGTTTAGAACTGAGACACATGTTCCCAACCCAGTTTATTATTGGTTATTATTACTACTATTATTGGATTTTTGTTGAGAAATTGCTATCATTTATGTTTTTATGTTATTATTATAATAATACTTCCTTCTCCAGAAAACAGAACATTTCTGTGATGAAATATTGAAAAGGAGAAAACCTATTCTTTAAAAGAAGAGAAAAATAATTAAACAAATGATAGGAGCTCAAAGCTTTCAAGGTTTAACACGATTTGACATTGAATGATGTTAAAATACTGGATGAAAATGAGCCGCTGTTTCATAGTTTGACCACCAGAGGGCATTGACAAGCCCCTTTTTACAACAGCATAATCAAATTCATTTAATATCTAATCCCCCTAAAACAGCGATGCGTTTAAATGAAATCAAACAGCACAATGGTACGTAGCAAGCTATCTTGGTCGATAATATAACATCATATATCTGCTTATGACTGCAGACGCGTGTGGTTTGTTACAGGGTGCAGGAAAAAAAGCAGGTCCAATGAAAAGTTGAACCACAAGTTATATTTTGTTTCTCCCAGCATTGACGTCATTATGTCTTTCCTCCCATAATTTTATGTAAGATTTCCCCCCACTCATTACAAAAACCAATAAAGTTTGTGTAACCATTCAAAGGAATTGAGACTACCTGAAATGAACCCCAGCTGATGTTTTCATGAGGTGATTCTTTTTTTTTTTTTTTTGGATTTGGGTACGAGCCGACCTATCTACAGTGATTGAGTTAACTTATACTAAATACGTTATAAATCCCAGTATATTAGGTTTTACTGAATAATTATAGTGACTGTCATAAGACCACTGTCGTCAGCAGATTAGTTCAACACCACGGTTCAACGTGGACAGCTAACGCTAACACGGTTTCTTCACGATTTCAAATAATAGCTGCTGACGATTTGCTAATGAACTTTAGCGATTTGACACAAACATCATGACTAGTCTTGACATCAGTTGCGTGAACAATAAACTGAAAACAACAGTTTCGTTAGCCAACTATTAATATTAGACCTAACTAAAGTTAACGGAAACATTGGGATCGTATTTTAAAACACCGCGAGGCGTAATCTACTTTACTATCATCCTGCATTTAGCACTTACCTCAATATGACAGATAATTTTCGGCAGAACTTATAAAATACTTCGTCAAAGCATACGAAGGTGCAGCGTTGACTACGAACGATTCTCTTTTGAAAACCCCTCGTCTTCTCTGGACAACAGCCGTTTGGAATTTAAACGCCTTGGAAAGCGCCAATCAAAACGCAAGAAACGCTCAAAGGAAACGCTCTTCCTGGTTGAGCAGCCAATCATATTAAAGAAAAGAAATGCTCTTCCTGGTTCAGTAGCCAATCATGTTAAAGAGTGGATGCGATCCATCCCTATGGATCCAACCGACGGTCAGAACCAGCTTAAAAATAAAACGGAAAAATGAATATAATTCAACAGTTACAAAAAACAATCGTATACAGAAAATGTGATAAAAAACGATTCACGCTGTAAAACCATTTATTCTTTCCCCCAAAAATAGTACTCTTGCACGCTTGAATCCAGAAGGTGGCAGTAAAAGTCGGTGTAGCCGTGAAATAAATCAAAGAAGAAGAAGAAGAGGCGGAAGAAGCCACAGCAGCAGATCTGCCCGCCAATTTCGAAGGATGTAAACAACGTTGTCCTTCTCGTCCGATGAAGAAATTAAATATCCTTACGCAACGGCGACTATTTCTTTGTCTACAATGAGTTCCAGCGGAAAAGGTAGCTTACTCACCATAGATTTAGCAAACTGTTATGCCGTCAGCTGAACTTGATGCAGTTGTTTATTGATTTTGTTAACTTTTGCAAGCCTGATGGCGACTCAGTAGCTGCATAGCAAGTACGCACAGATTAACCTAAACTTTATTGCACCGCGATAACAGACATTTTAGTAGGCGACTTTGCTGAATAAACATTTCATAGTGTTATTCTTTGGTTTACAGGATCGGGCGATACATCCCATCTTGCTGCCAGGTAACCAAAACTTCACTCAACACACTGACACTGCGCTTCAAACTAAACCGAGAGTAACATTATAGCTACATTTTACCCCCATACTCTTGACCCACATCTAAGCAGATGATTTTGTGGTTGACGTTTTATTTCTTATTCTGTGTGTATATTTGGTATGACTTTGAAGACTATAAAGTTAAATCAGTTACATAGAAATATGTGCAGCAGCGTCTCCTTCTTATGTAAGATTATATTTCACCATCTTCAAAGCACATATCTTTCATATTTCAGTGGTGAAAGCGATTGCATCAAAGTTTTCGTGCGAGTGCGACCTTTGACCCAGGGCACTGGGCTGACCACAGATGGAGATCAGAATTTGTGTCTCACGGTCACCTCACCCAACACCATCCGCCTGCTCTCAAAGCCGGAGCCGCGAACCTTCACCTACGACCATGTTGCTGACATGGACACATCTCAGGTTCGTAGCATATGGCAACATACATGCAACTAACATGGCTACAAATAAAATGGCTTAATTGATGTGGAATGTAGCCGATATTACAATCGGGTCATTTGATGTGTGTGTTTGTGTCATTTTCAACAGGACTCTGTGTTCTCCAGTGTGGCCAAGAATATAGTGGAGTCTTGCATGAATGGATATAATGGCACCATATTTGCATAGTAAGTGGTCTTTCTACTGCTTATATACAATATAAAATTAAAAATTAATTGCGTAATTTGTGATGTGCTCCTTGTGGCAACATTTCATTTCCTTATTGTGTTTTTCTTCTGCTTCCTCAGTGGACAAACAGGCTCAGGAAAAACTTTCACTATGCTCGGTCAGACTTCCACATTACACTGTATACTACAGATTCTTTAAGCTCAAGCCTGGAATAACGTGAGTTGACACTTGTTTTTCTCTCTTCGTCCAGGGCCATCTGAGCTGGATAACTTCACAGATGAACTAAGGGGGGTAATTCCCAGAAGTTTTGAATACTTGTTTTTTCTCATCAACAGAGAAGTGGAAAAGGTGAGCTATGTAACATTCACCGTGAAGATGTAGATCGGTGTTTCCTGTTTGTTTTTTAATTAATTTTGCACTTCTTCTCTCCCTTTCTTCCAAAAGTCTTCTCAGTCCAAGAGGTTTCTTTGCAAATGTTCATTTATTGAGATATACAATGAACAAATTTATGACCTTCTGGACACAGCCTCAGCCAGCCTGTTTCTCAGGGAGAACATCAAGAAAGGCATGTTTGTGGAGGGGGCAGTGGAGAAGTTTGTGAACTCAGCTGCTGAAGCTTACCAGGTATACATTCCTACTTTCTTGTGACTCATTGAAGCCTACTCAGACTCTGGAAAATGGGATATGTCGAGTTTCATTGGTGTACTGCTGAGTTTCAGTTAAATTGTTAATTAAATCAGTGTTTCGGCCATTTTAAGCACAATGTGGGACTACAGCGTTTGTGTTTGATGCTGCTTAGGTGCTATCTATGGGCTGGCGCAATCGTCGTGTGGCCTCTACCTCCATGAACCGCGAATCTTCAAGATCTCACGCAGTGTTCAGTATGACTCTGGAGTCCAAAGAGACCATTAACGAGGTGGTGAACATCCGAATGTCTCAGCTGAACCTGGTTGATCTGGCAGGATCTGAGAGGCAAAAAGACACACACACAGAAGGTTCAAGACTCAAGGTAAAGCTTGGTGCCCAAATGGTCTCCATGTCCGGCGCTGGTACGTTTGTGATTGTTGACTACAACTGCTGTTGTCTGCTCTGCTTTTCTTTTAGGAGGCCAGTAGTATCAATCGCTCCCTCATGTGCCTTGGCCAGGTGATCATGGCACTGGTGGATGTGTCTAATGGGAAGAACCGCCACATCTGCTACAGGGATTCAAAACTCACCTTCTTGCTCAGGGTAAGTTCAAACTGTACAAGTCAACTCCACTGCAGTGACGGCACTGACATTGTCATATGATGCAAATTGCATTTCTGTTGTTATTTCAGGACTCTCTTGGTGGAAATGCAAAGACTTACATCATAGCAAACGTACACCCTGGTTCAAAGTGTTTTGGAGAAACTTTGTCCACTTTGCAGTTTGCTCAGAGGGCAAAGCTGATCAAAAATAAGGTATTAATATATAATCAAACACTACCATACAGTACACTGTATTAAAGCAGACCAGATGGAACACGTTTATAGTGATATCTAGATTAGTGCGCTTCATTATTTAATCACTGTATAATTATTCTGTTTTGCTAGGCTGTCATCAATGAGGACACACAGGGAAATGTGAGGCAGCTACAGGCTGAGGTGAAGAAACTGAAGGAGCAACTTTCTCAGGCTCTGGCTTCTCAGGCAGTGGAGTATGGGAGAGATGTAGCACCAGGAGGACCTGGACTCCCCACAGGTAAAAAAATATGCTGATCAAATATATATTAACCTTGTAACCTACTGCTACTATTTACACGCCATGTTCAATGTTACATACCAGAGCTAGAGCAGACAAAGGGTCCTTAGACATAAATTAGATATATTTTAAACAAATCTTTTTTTTTTTCCTCTAGGCCAAACTGAAAGTCATCATGATGTCTCATATAAAGCAAAGTTTATGACTGCTGTTCGTCTGTGGAAAAAGCAAGATGAGGAAAAGAGGGTATGGGGATTTGTAATTTTATTTTTTTTTTCCATTTCCAATGTTGTGAGGAAATTGGTCCGCTGATACAAGTGCATTTACAATTATGTTCGACTACACTCAGGTGCTACTGAAGAAGGTGGCTCAGCTGGACGAGGCCTGGACTCAAAAGGACAAGTTCATCCATTCTAGCCGAATGATTATCAGGTTTCGAGAAGACCACATCTCTCGCCTTGAGAGCAAACTGAAGGCGGGGCAAAGCTCGCTGTCGGACAAGGAGTCACAGGCTTTGATTGAAAAGCTGAAAGAAGAGATTAAGATCTTGAGAGATCAGGTAAAGTAAATAAAAATCTTTTAACCGCTTTGAACACCGTCTCCATTGCTCATGACCATGTCTGCATAATGCACGATTCCACTTGTTCTGCCCTTTTTAAGGTCGAACATCACCCGAAGATGACTCGATATGCAGCAGAGAATTACACCCTCAGGGAGGAGAACCGCCAACTACGCTCTCTTGAGTCAGTGGTGAGAGCAGAAGAGGCCATAGCCCAAGTTTCTTCCGATTTGGAAGAAGCCTTTCAGAAGGCTATGGAGTCAGAAGCACATACAAATAGTAAGAAAGCTGTAACTTCAGAAATGAGGATGGTTTTCTAGATTTAAAAAAAAAAAAATCCTTTAATAATCACATGACGCTCTACAGCTCCAGGAGTCTCTTCCACCTCCTCGGCTACAGATTCCGTCTTGACGGCCACAATTGAGAAGCTGAACGCTCAAGTGCTTCAGAAGCAGTCGGACCTCGCTACTGCACTCAATGCCTTTGAGGAGTATAAAGAGGTCACCAAGTAAGGAAGTTATTGAAGACGTATGACTTTTTTTAATGGAGGTTTTTTGTTGTTAACTGTCTCCACACTGGAAGAGCTAAACTGGACCCATTGTATGAGATTATCACCACAAAACGGAAATCCTTCATACTGTTTATGTGGGTTGTGTTTTAGGAAACAGTTGTCTCAGTTGGAGTCCGAGAAAAGATACCTTGAAAAGTCCAACAGGCATTTGGAAAACATTTTGGAAGCCACAAATGCGCATAAAAACAAGGAGGTCTCAGAACTGAACAGAATCCACGTCGAAACCATAAAGGTCAGTCAGCGTTGAAACTGATCTGTCAGCTTATCACGTCTATTCTTTGTCTAGAATTATTTAAAAAATAAACTCTGCTTCATTAATGAAACATCTGTCACCAGATCCTCACTACGCCCAACAAAACATACAACCTGCGCTCTCACCTCACGCATCTCTCCAGCCCGGACCACCTGAACGGGAGAGACAACGGTGGAGACATTTGGGCTGAGCAGCCTCCATTGGACATGGGTGAGATGGCCTTGACAGAGGAACTGCGTCAAGTGCAGGTAAAATGGATTTTTCCATTAAATTGGTGTATGACAAACAAATACAGGAGAGTCCTCTTATTGGCTTCTACTTTTCCTTATTTCTCATCAGGAGCAGGCTAGTCGTGTCCAGGTGCAGCTCGACGAGGAGGAGCAGAAGAACAGAAAGCTGCAGCAGCAAATTGCAAAACTCGAGGAGCAGGTTACTGTGATCTCACAAGAGTCTGATCGCAAGGATGAGGTACTATTCGTTCATTTTACAGTTGGTGAAATCTAAAAAGAATAATGTATTAATTAATCTGTTTTCTTTTTCTAATTGTTTAAACTTGCTACAGCTGCTTTCTACTGAGAGAAATAATAGGAGCAAAGATCAGCTCGCCTTGCAAGAGACCGTTAACAACTTGCAGCAGAGCCTTCAGTCTGAACAACAAGCTGCAGAAGGTTAGACTGGTGTTCCTCCTGACTGTTTGCCCTGGCCTCTGAACAAACACAGAGTGCAGCCCGCTTGAAAGCACTCGAGACATCTGATGATTAACTAAAAACAGGTCCTGAAAGTAGACAAAGAGAACTCAAACAAATGAAACAGAAATATTATAAAGTAGCTGGTTTGACATATCTGTGAGCACCTCTATGGTAACAAGTTCATTTTAAGGCCAAATCAGAGTTAATCTGTTCAGAGGTGTTTCCAAATAATGTTTCTCAGACTCAGACTCAGACTGTTTTGTTTAGGTATAGTCTTTGGTTAGAATTTTTTTCATATTTTTAATTTTAAATATATTTTTTTTTAAATTTAAATTTCTTTTAATGCACATTAACATGAATCCAACATATTTTAGTGAAGAGATAAATGGAGGCGGACTACGATATCTTTCAGTCGGGACTTCACCTATTCAACAGCGCACCATTTCACACAGAGCGCCACACTAGACCTGTCAATCTAAGCCTAGGCCCCGCCCCTAACACTGCTGAGCCAATTACAAGGCCGCATATTACACGCCGAGTCTGTCAGGTTCCCCACAAACCGTGCATTATGTATATATAGGTTGTTTTTATGTTTATGGCAGTTGCACGGCCACCCTGCTGTTGCATGTTTGAAATGAAGAAAATAAATATTTGAACCAGTGCATCATTTAAATAGCTTAATATTGAATACAGGTGATAATGTATATGTGTAAGCACTAGCCTGAGTTTAATATAGAACACATATAGGAGGAAGGGGGTCCCTACTTAATCTCTCCATCAGTTTGAGGGTCCTTGGCCTGAAAAACGTTGATGACCCCTGATCTAGCGTATAGAGGCAGGGACTCAGAGTCAGTCATTCTTGAATAAACTGATACTAAAATATATTTCTATTTCATTAGTTTGATGGGACCCTCTTTGTCTGGTCTCTTAAGTTTATATAAAAATAATCACTGCGAGTCATTGTTACACAGAAATATTAAAAATTCTGAGGTATGCAAATACACTTAAGCTGCACTGGATGAAAGTCTTCTCTCTCTCCTTTCAGTTCTGAGGACTGAGATCCGTGACTTACGCTTGGTGCTGCAGTCGTCCGATAAGGAGCTGGCCTCCGTGAAGAACGCGCTCAGAGACGCTCAGACTGAGCAGCACAGCGAGATGAGTCAGCTCTCCAGCAGTCTGATCAGCACGCAGCTCCAGCTTGACAAAGTCCAGTAAGCATGAGTAATAGCGGCGCGCCGTTCTCTCTCTTCGGCCCTAATGTGTTTACACGCTCACAAACCGCAACGTCTTTGTTCCAGGCTGGAGTGGGAGCAGCTACTGGAGCAGCATCGGACGTTGCAGGATTCGTACGACCAGCTGCAAGCGGAGGCCAAGTTTGAGGCTGATCAGGCGAGGCAGCAGCTGCACGAAAGGCTGCAGGAGATGGAGGAACTGAAGGCCAAGGTCATGGTAAGTGGATTTATAAACTCTAGCATCATTTTGGTCTTTCATGACTTAACTGTCTTCATTTCATTTTGTATTTTTTTTTCCTTTTTCCTGAAGGATTTAAACAACTCTCTGCAAACTGAACAGGAACACTCCAACAGCCTGATCTCTCAGTTAAGAGAAAACAAAGAAAGTTCATCAAAGTGAGTTTCGCACACTGTGCCTGTTGAAAGTTATTGTGTTTCTTTCTTTATTTGATATTACTCTTATATTAACACACGTGATCTTGGTATCTGCCTTCAGGGAACTCATTGAAACCATTGAGCAGAACACACAGCTCAGAAAACAAGTGGCTGACTTGACGGTACAAAATCAGCAACAGGTCAGCCATAAGAAGAGGGGGCTAATTATAATTAATTGGCATAACTTGGTGGTTATTTATCTGGTGGTCTTATTTGTCTTTCTTGTGTTGAAGGCGTCCAGACGTGCTGAGCTTGAGCAAAACGTAACCACCGCTAACGAAACGATAAAAATGTTGGAGCAGAAGATCGAACAGAACAAAGTAAGCCTTAGAAAACTTTGTCTTTTTATCGCAACGATGATGGCCACAGCACGCCAATGACCTGCTGTATACCTCCTGTGTTGTTTGACAGGACGTTATTCTGGATCTAATGAACCAAACCAGAGACGTCCGCATTGAACTCAGCCAGAAGGAACAGACCATTACCCACCTGTCTGAAGATATCAAGGACATCACAGTAACTTCCTCCTAACTTCACCGTTTCTTATCCTATTAGATTACTGTCTGTCATCGCACCATCAGTTAGAGTACGTTCCTAATTATAATAATATTAATGTCATTGCTCTTCCAGGCCAAATACAACTCCGCCTGCCTTGAAAGGGAAGATATGAGGGAACAAAACTGTAAGATGCAGGCAGAAATCTGCGATCTGAAGGAAAGTTTAGACAGGAAGGTGGCTTCCAACGCAGTCGAGGTAATGCATCTTTACATGGAGCTTTGTAGATACCAGGTGAATGATGTTTTGACTTCAGATTCAGTCAATATAATGTACACGTCCTTAGGTTGAGTTGTTGCGGGAGGATATTATTTACGCCTCTGAAGAGGTTGAGAGACTCACCAAGGTCTTAGATGAACAGAACGCCCTCCTCCAAGCATCTCAAGAGCAAACTGCCCAGAAGGAAGTCATGATACAGAATCTGCAGCAGAAGGTGAAGTTTTTTTTTTTTTTTTTGTCATGTGTCAGCAACTGTTGAATATTTAAAGGATAGCATCCTCATTTTCGAAACTCTGTTTTTGCACCAGGTGCAACAACAGCAAGACGCTGTTGAGAAAACTGTAAGAAACGGAACTTTCAACCCGTTTGCTGAGTTGACCGTCACACCTAAATCATCGCCTCGGGTAAGTCTCGTTTACTGTTTAATTACGCTCCTCAAATGGTGAATCTGCGATTTATTTTATACGTGGATGTATTTAATGTGTTATAACAAATTTAAATATGTTATTATATTCTTTTTCCAACTTTTTTTTTGTTTCTTAAGACAACTTGTGCTCCAGGAAGCTTCAACAGGGACCTGAGCCAGGTGTTGGAGATACAGGAGCGGGAGCTGGAGAACAGGCGCTCCTCCATGATGACCATGGAGATTCTTTTAGCAGAGCTGAACGCTGAAAGGTCTGCCAAAAACGAGGAGATCGAAAGGCTTAAGGTACAGTATTATTATTATTATTTTTTAATTAGACTGATTTTGTAGCAGATTCTTTAAACAAGTTGATTTTTCAAGTCCTTTCCATTAAAGTTATTTTTAATGAAAGCAATTACCTAAGCTTGTCTTAACTTCTTGAGTAACTTTAAAAGCTATAAATATTAATTTTCGTTATTCCCTGTCCTTAGACGCAGCTGACTGAGAAAGAGAAGGTTCGACTGGAGATCCAGGATTTGCTTGATCATTTTTACACCAAGCAGAACCAGCTGACTCCCAATGGAAACAATAATGGGTTGAGTTTCTTCCTCCAGTTATTCTCCCATCAGAACCACCCAGGACTTAAGGACTGGATGACATGAATAATGTTTTCTTGTGATTTTTCAGTCAGAAGTTGAATGATGCCATGAGACAGTCCATGCTTAAAGAGCTACGGGACGAGAGAGACGAGAAGGCATGTATCTGTTTATCAGATGTTTTCTTTCTTCTCTTCAGTGAATCATTTATTTATCATGTTTTTTTTTTTTTTTGTTCATCATCAGAGCAAAATATTGCAGAAGCTCTCCGATGCTCAAAAAAGGTAAGCGTGAAGTTTTTTTATTAACTGAACCAGTGTGTGTTGCTGGTTTCAAACTTTCATTGATGCCTGACAAACAGATAATCCTTCTTTTTTTTAATTTTTTTTTTTTTTTACTGTGGGTTAGACTGCAAGCGCAGGAGGCCATGTTGGCGCAGTCTCAGACCTGCGTTCAAGAGCTCACCTCTGAGCTGAGGAACCGCTGTCTGGAGTTAAGAGATCTGACCGAGAGGTTACAGGATGACGAGAAGCTCCTGCAGGTGAGAGTGGGAGCCGATCTCAATTTTTCACGTGCAACAAAGCAGAATCTTTCTAACAATTAAAGCTAAAACGTTTAAGATCACATTGGGATCAATAACACACGGACAAAGGTGCCAAACCTACACTTATCATTCAGCCGACTTTACCGACACGTTTGCTCTCTCACAGGAGAATGAGGTTCTTCGTAAGCAGAACATTAAGCTTTCTGAGGAGAATGGGAAACTTGCGGGCCACCAGAACCACAAACAGAAGATCGAATACATGGTTAAGCTGAAAAAGGAAAACAGCAAACTCCTGGAGGTATCTAACATATCCTCTCAAATTTAATGATGCTTTTCTTCATCCACGTGAATCCCTTTAAACACATCGTGTCAACCAACTGTGTCTTTTGTGTGTTTTCAAGGAAAATGAAAAGCTCCGAGCAGAGATAAACCAGGTGCGAGAGAATACTGGATGTCTGTCATTGGACATGACACAAATCCCTGATTTGAAGTTTGTTGAACAGTGAACGTCTTTCCTTGTCAGCAGCTGTTGTTGTTCTTTTTATTTTAACTGTATTTTTAATCTTTCGTGGTTTCAACCAGGAGTGCATGCGATTTTATTTTAGGGAATCTTCATTTTATTCAGCTCATCATATTATACTTGACATATTTTAGTATTTCCTAATCTGGGCCCCATATATATTTTTTATAAGCAAAAGTGACTCGAACTAAGCGAGAACACTTGGCTGCAGCAAATCTGCTGTAATTTTAATCAAAAAGTCTGTTTGTCCACAGTCACCTACAAGTGGTTGTTTTTGTCACTGACATGCTCAGATTGGTTTTACTACATGCTCTGTGTACTGATGTCAGGTCAACAAAATAACATTACAACAAATGAAACAGCAGCAGGTCTCTCTGCTCTTAAAACAGCACTTTTCATAAGAAAAATAATGAAAAGTGCTTTGATGTAGCGGTTCTTTCCCTATTTGAGTGGTAGTGAAAATGGTTATAGGACCCCGGTTTAAAAAAACTAAATAAACCTCATGTTCTCTCTATGTGTCAGGGCTGTGACTGTGACTGAGCTGTGTGTGATGTTTTTATTTTTACATTTTTTTTTTTTGGTAAAGGAACTTTTTAATACTGTAATTAAATCTTTTTTTCAATCTCTAGTAAGCTGAATGTCTCGTGTCATATTTTTTTTTAGTATTTCTCTCCTGAGCCCTTGAAGGAAAAAAAAATAGGGCCACAAGGACTAGGTCAAAACATAAAATAAAAAAAAATCCCATTATCATTTCCAAGAGCATGAGGTCTTCAAATGTTTTCATTTATTCGATCAGCAGCAGGAATCCCCAAAATATTTCGTTTTCAATCATTATAAACTAGAGAAAAGCCTTTAAATGTGAGAAGGTCACCTAAGAAAATGTTGGCAGTTTTGCCTGAAAACTTACTCAAACATTAGTTACCAAAATAGCTGAAGAACAACTTTCATTTACACATCAATTCTCAACATTTTAATGACACGAAATCCAGATAAAATTGTTTATAGTTTGTCCAGCTCTTTAGATACTTAATAGTACTTAATCCAGACTATTAGTAAGTATTAGTGCCTTACTTAATAACTGAAATTCATGAATGTTCATTTTTAAATATATCTCTTTTCACAGGTGTCAGTAGAAAATTATGCTACTTGAAATGTTTACACTTTACTTGCACTTCTCCGTCCAGCCGCTTGGTGGGAGAAACTCACCTGCTGCGTCATGCGCTTATAAATATACGTTACTGACACGATAGATGGTCACAGTTGTGTTAGCGCCTCAAACATGAAGAAAACCTTCACCTCAGAGCAAATATCGGACTGGTTCACCTCGGGGACCACGTTCGCCAACATTAAACTCACAGAAGAAGCTGCTGACAGAAACTCCGACGGTCCGGGGTCGTCGAAAGAGTCCAGGTATGTAAACTCAAAGTAACGTAAAAGCTAGCAGACGGTAGGCTAACGACATGCTAACTAGTTAGCGTAGTTAGCTTTCACTGAACTTGAGCAGGTTATTGAAGTAAGAAGAAGAATTGTAAAATTCTTTAAAAATTTGCATAAAAGTTTTAGCCAGTGTTGTTAAAAGCATTCACATACGTTACTTAAATAAAATACAGGTACTCTCGAACTTAAATAAAACTATGGAATGAATATTAATTAACAAAAAAGCGGCAATTATAGTAACAAATGTCACAACCTTAATTGAAGATGGTATCGGTTTTAACAATTGTTTTGAAACCAGAAAAAAAGTATGATTAAATTAATTTTTTTTGGGTGGGAAAAAAGTCTTTTGGGGACTATTACCAATTTTTAATCGTTCACAGACTGCCAATATAATTATATTATTACTTAAGGAGTGTCTTGGATTGGTGCGTGTTATAATAAATTGCAATTTCATGTTTTGCTTCCACGATACTAAATAAATAAATAAATAAATAAAAGGATTAAAAGAAATACTCAAAATTGGTTCAAAATATCAGAAACAAGTGACTAGAATCTATAGAACATTTTTTCACATGTTGACTAAAAACACCAAAAAATTACCATGCAAATTCTGTTGAGTTTTCTTGAATCTCTGTTTTTATTTTTATTTTATTACTATAGGCCTCTAAAAACCACTCACATGAAAGATTTTCTCATATATTCTGTGTCACAAGTAAACATTGCTTCGCTTTAAAGACCGAAACCCTTAAAAATCCATCTTGTGCTCTTAGTATCAAATCTCTCAAGCCACTTGGCACTGTACAAAATCTTAACTGAGGTTTGTAATCGGGAACTGCATAAAGCACTCAGTCAATGAAGTAAAGATTATAAAGGGCAGGCACAAAATAGTTATTGCAATATAATATTTGAGTATATTTACCTCCTAACCTAATGTCGTTTTCACGTTTGGTCACAAACTATGAAATTGTTAATACAAACTAATACAAATAACACCGTTTGGTCTCCATGCATAGGATGTAATCACTGCTTTTCCTTGTGTGAAACAGCGTCACAGATGTGGTGGGAGCGTGTCCTCTCACAGTGTAGTGCTGTACGCCCCTTTGGGTCTAAGAGGTACCGGATAGTAATATGGAAGGTCCCAGTCCCTGTTGGCTGTGAATGAACTAGAGTACCGCATGAGTCGATCCACGTATCCAGACACTGTTGGGATCTCTTCCCTTTGACTGTCTCCACAGCTGGGGACTGTGGGTGTCACGAAGCCCTGCTTCATTTTGTAACGACTTGTCCAAGTCTCCATCGGTTGAAACCGCGTTGTCTGCACCGGGAGGCCGTTCTCCTCGTCATATTCCCTTTGATTCAGGAAGTCTCTCAGTACCTGCTTGAAGACAGATGCCAGCTCCCAGGGCCTGATGTTGTTAGTGGCGAGCACCTCACGAAACCTGTGGAAGTATTCAACAATTTAGTAAATGTAAGACCTGTTGAAGAGAGCAGATTTTTTTTATCAACATAGCTTGACACAGTTTATAGTTGTCATGAATAATGAAATGTAAAACCTGGATGCACTTTCAGCATACTTTAAAGAATGGCATATCTGGGGCAACGGCACCGACTTTTAGAAATGGTACAAACATTATACCACATACCACCACTGAATATGTTGTTCTTCGGTAATATGGTTATGTAAGCACCCAGTAGTGACCTAGTAGTGAGTTTTATGTGAAATAAGCAAGTAGGTCACAGCGCTCAGCTGTGTTTAACAGCTTTTCAGCCTTTTTCCCACAGTGGCAAACTGATGATGAGTTGAAACCCTGGCAGTCTGGCTACTCTCAGGCTGCGTCCTTCACCTTCAAATGTTAACACCCTACATCGCCTGTGACCATGACAGTAACACATTATGGCTTTCTTGGCAGCTCGCCCTTCCTCCCTTTCCCTTTGGGTCTTTTCTGCTTTGCCTGCTGTCAGGCCCTGTGTTGACGCAGTAGCAGCTAGCCACTGCTGACAGCATACTAATGTGAGCATGGAGCAAAGCATGGCTGCTACCAAACACCTGGAGAGGACAGCGGCTGCGTGAATAGGTGGGATCTGGGCGCACAGAAACTCCAGCTGGCGTAGCTCCGATGAGGGGATGAGGGTCCGTAACCTCGGGTATTTCTGAAACCAGTGGAGACCCAGCGCGCTGTGGGCTAGTTGATGCTCCCGCTCCAGTTCCCTTGCCAGCCGCTCACGTTCCTCCACATGCCACAAGAGCTCTGTGATCAACATGCGGCTGGGTACAAGCCCAGAGCTTTTCAGACACGGCGTTTCATCTTTAGCCTGCGCTCTCGTCTCATGCGGCCATTTCATCCAGCTGAACAGAGGCATGTCACAGACAGCACACAGCCCTTAATCCCTGAAGAAACAACAAGAATTACTCTGTGTTATCTGTTATGAAGCCATCACGTCTACAATACAACAGCGCTGTTCAAAGGCGTTAGTGTGTGTGTGTGTCGGTAGCTTCAAACAAGGGCTAATTTCTATTAAACTTGCACCTACGAAGTCATGAAACTGAAATGTAAATGTGTTAATAAGGTTCAGAGAAAATCACATAAGAGGACAAAATGACTGAAAATTACCCTAATTTATTGCTATTTCTGTCAAATCTTCATATTTCCAGCTTGAGAATGAGAATTGTTTGATATAAAATAATATTAAACATGGATTGTAGATGAATTTGGTTTCCATGGTTGCCATTTTTCCCTTTAAATAATTACATTTTTATGAATCACAGTGCACTACGAGTACCACATAACCATTCTGACCTGTGGTCTCTGCCTGATTGGTGCTCTGATTGCAATCACTTCAAGTCAAACTTGGTCCCAGGTGTGTGCATTTGAACCCGTTTTCTAAGGCGATGGATCTAGCTCAGTTTCCACCTGGGATTCAGATGGATTACATAGCCTGCAGGGTCAGAGGTCAGCCTCACCAAAAACAAACTGTATGTGTGCCTTTTGCAAGCTTGTGATGTTGTAAGATTACAAAAGAGAGCTCTTCCAGGTATATTTTTTATTTAAACTTTTAAAAAAAGAATTAGTATTTAAACTAAAAGTCTTTTAGTCTGTACAGGAAATAATTATTACACTAACATCTCTTAGAGAATTGAAAGAAAATATCTTTACTTACAGTTGAAATCTGCACCACTGACACTTTCGGACTTAGAAATTAGGTGAAGATGAGCTTTTCTCTGCGTACAGACTCCAGCTTCTTGTCTCCATGAATCAGTCTATGCAAATTTAACTCCTTCACGAGCTGTTGACAATGTCCCTTGATGTCAGATGTTGGCAGCAATCCTTTCCTGTCTCGGTTGTTGGAATTGTTTTCCTTTTTGTCTTGTATTGTCTCTTCCTCCCACTGCTCTTGTCATGCAGACTTTTTCCAGGAGAGTTAGTCACACACTGCTTTCTGACTAAGAGCCGTCACCTCTCCTCTCCTTTCACCCCACTCTCCTCTGTGCAGTGTGCTGCTTTGTTGTAAGGTCAGCTGCTTTGTAGCTAGCACGAAGTGTGTGCACTGGAGAGAAAGAGAGAGGACGGGAGTGCATGTGTGCACACAAGCCGTGGGTGTGTTGTATTTGAGCTCCTCTTGGTACTGTCAGGGTTTGTGGCTACTGTTGTGATAAAATCCTTCCCTTACTAAGAGAGTGAAAAGGCACAAATAACTAGGCTGTGGTGCTGTGGGCTTGGTTGAGGGGGAAAACAGAGAAGGGGCAGGTAACTGCAAAGTAAGAAATTACTCCAATTAATGTATCAGGAAGGGATGCTTTACTTCTCACACACTGTGAACAATATCTTAAGATTACTGTTAATAACCTCACAGCTGCCCTGCTTAGTATCTGGTCTCGTATAAATGATTATAAAGACACAATAATTTACAAGAATCCCAATAATTGTAGTCTGGCTTGTACATAGAGGCACTTGCCAGTTCATTAGGCTCACTAGTATAAATGAATACACTCTAATATAACAGTCCTGCACTAAATCCTTACTCTCCAGGCTTTGTGACTGTTTATGTTGTTTACTTTATGGTGAAACGGCATAAGAAAGGTGGTACTGAAACTTTATGCTCATTTTAGAGCATGTAGTTTGTGGGGCTATTAAACTGCATTATAAAAGTGTGTTATTTCGCCCGGCCCACTGATTGACACCGGCATATTGTATATCAAATAGTAGAAACATGTGTCGATTCAACACAATACTGTTTAAAAGTCCCACAAACAACAGTTGAAACAACAGCTCTCTGTTATTTGAAACTAATGCTAAATACCAACTTTGATCACATTTGAGTGCAGTAAATTAATTTATGTATGGTCTAAAATAACAGTTAATAAAAAAAAACAAAAAAAAAACAGCGCAGCTTTGATTTAAATGACTTTTAGTTTCTAATGATTTAGAAAACAGTTTTATTGTGGTACAACTGTTAATGATGTTTCAAAAATATAAAAAATTTATTGCATTTTTTATTACAGCCCAGAAAAAGTTCTTGATGAGAGCAGCTTGAAAAATGTGAACTCAGATGGAGGAAAGCTCCAAAAACATGAACCTGCAAGATGTGAGTATAACTGAAGGAGTAGAACTGAACTGCTCTAATCATACTTTTGAACCAATTGTTTTTAAAAACTGTTTCTTGTGCATTAAATTCTGCATTCTCAGGTGCTGCTCCTCCTCCTCCTCTCACTAGCTACGAGTATCCAAACCTGCCCATAACCAAAAACAGACGGGAGGTAAGATGTAGTGCTCATATACTGCGTCCACCCAACCACACAGCTTGATGGGTTTATTCTCCCCTCTCAGTCTCCTGTAGTTCTTTTTTCTATTTGTCATTTTGGGGTTTTAGCGAAATTGTCACTGTGTCCCCAGGACATTGGAGCACTTTCGCTTTTACTAGTTGCTCAGGATGAGCACAAAGTTATTAGATGCTGAAGGGCAACGTCTAACTTTAAATTCACCATCCGTTGACTAATGGAGAGTAGTGTGTGTATATTTTAGGAGCTCACATTGTGATATAAGCTGCACTTCTAAATGGGGATTATAAAGTCTTGACTTCCTGTCATAAATCAGTTTAGCACATCCTTCTGCTCCATATCCACTTCATTTTTTTATTTTGTTATTTTTTATTTCTCTTTCACTTCGATAATTTTGTACAATCACTGAATGGAGTCTCTCAGTCTCTGTTTGTGACCATGCACATGTGTCTGTTGCATGTGCGTCCGCTTCCAGCTGATTTCCCTCATAGAAAACAACTCTGTAGTGATTATTCGCGGAGCCACAGGCAGTGGCAAGACTACCCAGCTGCCACAGTACATTCTGGACCATTACACTGAGAAAAATGCCTCGTGCAACCTTGTGGTCACCCAGCCACGCAAAATCGGAGCCACCAGTATTGCTCGATGGGTTGCCACACAGCGGAAGTGTACCCTGGGAAGTCTGGTTGGATATCAGGTGGGTGCAGTATTCAGATCTAATTATACTTACTTAAACTGAGCAGTGCTGGAAAATCCTGCTCATACAGTAGTTCTTAGTCGTGTTTTTACTCTTCTTACCAAATGTTTTAGTTTTTATAATACACAACATGCACTCAACTGAAAAAACTGAAGCAATTTTATGACTGTACTTTTAGTTTATGTTAAAAAGAGTAAGAGAGGTAGTAGTTCAACTTAATGCTAATTTTGGAGGAGTTAATTTTGTGGTGCTGTTAAACTGTATTACAATTGGCCTCGTCCACTGACTAACATGGGGTTGTCAAAATAATAGAAACATTTGTTCACACAACACAATTCAATAGTACTGCAAACCACAGCCTCTAAAATGAGAACACTGTTGAATCAGCTCCTCACTTATTTGAAACAAATCCTTCATGAAGCTAAGATTCACCGAGGGACCATTTTAAACCACCTGGCCAGTTACTTAATCAC
The DNA here is from genome assembly GCF_022458985.1 of Mugil cephalus. Classification (NCBI taxonomy): domain Eukaryota; kingdom Metazoa; phylum Chordata; class Actinopteri; order Mugiliformes; family Mugilidae; genus Mugil; species Mugil cephalus. The sequence goes on from NC_061786.1 coordinate 11,226,363, forward strand.
TACATGGGTGTTTGTCTTTCTACTGGAAACAACTTATTTTTAAACCACAACTGATGCAATGAGTAGCTTCTCATTTCCTGAACAACCGTCAAAAGACACATCCTGTAGTTGTAGAGAAGATGTTAGTCTGTTTGAGAAGGGTCAAATCATTGGCATACATCAAGGAAAGAAAACATCTAAGGAGACTGAAGGAGAAGCTACTAAAATTAAGTTAAGAACTGTCCAATGCATTATTAAAAACTGGAATGATAATGAGGAGCCATTGTGATGGCGCATCAGGGTAAGAAGAGAGGCAGACTGTTTTCCTACTGTACAAGCCTGTGGGGGCAGTACATTTAAAAGCTATGATCTGGGGTTGCTGCAGTTGTTCAGGTCTAGGTTCAACAACATTACGCCCAAAGAAGGAGGTCAGCTGACTACTTGAATATACTGAATGACCGGGTTATTCCATCAGTGGATTTTTTCTTCCCTGATGGGACGGGCATATTCCAAGGTGACAATGTGAAAATGCCAAGATCCATCAGGCTCAAATTGTGAAAGACTGGTTCAGGGAGCGTGAGACATCATTTTCACACATGGATTGGCAGAGTCCAGACCTGAACCCCATTGAGAATCTTTGAGATGTGCTGGAGAAGGCTTTGCACAGTGGTCAGACTCTCCCATCAACAATAGAAGATCTTGGAGAAAAAAATGAATGCAACACTGGATGGAAAGAAATGTTGTGACATTGCGGATCAAAACAATGCCACAACAAATTAAAAGTTAAAGGCCGTCCAACGAAATAGAGTGTGTGACCTTTTTTTGGCCAGGCAGTGCATTGGTGTGCATTTATTTTCACTAGTGTACCAAATAAACAGGCAGGTGATGGTGGTTCTAGGTTTTTAGCATGTATTGTAGCAGTAGTTTCTCAGCACTGATGCACTAACCTGTAATGGTTTATGACATGACAAAAAGAGCATTCATTGCATCTTATTGACAGCTTAAAAAGCATTTGTATGCTTATCTTAACAAGCTCTTCTGTTGCTGGGTTGTCTGGCTGCGTTGTGTAGAGCTCTGAAACAGTCTCTAATAATAACTGTTGTCTCCTCCACTGGGTGCAGACCTATGGAGTTGTGGATTATGTCACTGTCAGTGGGAGAACAGATAAACAGTCGGTGTTAGTAGGAGATAAAATGCTTAGATTATGCAACACAACCTGGATATTATGTTCTGATTTTATACTTAAGGGCCACAATTTTGTTGTTACCACATATTAAATATCTCTGTCTGCTGCTTGGAGGGAATTCATTATTTCCAGCACTTTCCTATTTTTTGTCTTGATTTGTTAAAGCCATTCAGTCTGAGAATTGAAATTTCTACTGGACTCGAAATTGGGTTTGTGAAGCAAAAAGTATTTCCCTGAGGTCAGAGGCAGCTCATCAGCAGATTTTTCTACAAACCAGTTCAATTCCAATTCAATTCCAACCAGAAATAGTTATGTTGACATTGCAGACATTGGTTTTTAAGGTGGCTGAGGCCTAAAGCTACAAAAAATGAAGTATGCTTCACCTGTGGCCTGTCCGATTAAATTCTTAAGCTGTAGCATTTAACCTCATTGACATGAGCTGTATGGCAGCAATGTTTCTATGTGTTGGTTTTAAATAACAAAAGTAATGGGTTGATCAGATGGATTTATTTGTCACCATGAAAAGGAAACTAAAACATAAATGGTAAGCAGTAGGCATCCCTGAGGTGGTGATAAAACATTATCTGTGAGCGGATATTTTCAGATGACAAGAGTTTTGTGACGTAACACTGCAACAAATGCACAACTTTGATTTTATTTTAGGTTGGGCTGGAGAAGATGGCTACTGAGCATACCCGACTAATCTACATGACCACGGGAGTGCTCCTGCAAAAACTGGTTTCAGCCAAGTGCCTCACAGAGTACTCCCACATTTTTGTAGATGAGGTAATTCTTTTGATAAGTTCCTTTATTTATGAATTAAATGAACATGCTTAATTAAAGTTCATAACATTTTATTTTGTTGCAGTTTCATCCTGTACTGTTATGTAATGTATGTTTTTTGCCGCTGCATGGGTAAACTCTCAAGCCTCGACTCTGTTTTCTTCTGTTTTTGTCACAAGGTTCATGAGCGTACAGAGGAGATGGATTTTCTCCTGCTGGTTTTGAGGAAACTCCTTCATTGCAACTCTCGTTATGTCAAGGTAACTGTTCAGTTAAAGGTAACATATTCATCACCTGAACTTTCACTCACAAAAACTATTTTTTTTACAGATAATCCTCATGTCGGCCACAATTAACTGCAGACAGTTTGCCGAGTACTTTGGCAGCCCAGTTCGTGGCAAAATGAACCCTGCCTATGTGTTTGAAGTGGAGGGGGCACCCTATGCTATTGAGGAGTTTTACCTGGATGACATCAACAACATGTTACCACACAGGGTACAGAGACGACACAGTATATGATGGTTGATGCTACCGTTTTCTGTGCTGAATCCAATTAAAAATTGAATAGTGGATCCTTGCTCTTACCAGATTGAGTCACCTCATCCAGATGACCCGAACATCTCAACAGAGATGTACAATGTTGCCATCAGCCTTATTCACAGCTTTGACGAGATGGAGGGAAAAGATTTAAGGTAATGTTGTCGTTTTTTTAGCCCATTTGACGGCTCAATCGCACAAAGTGTCATCGTGTCCACTAAATGTGTATTGATGTGTTTGTAAGTAGCAACACAGAGAAAGTGGGTGACATGACTGTGTCGGAGAGAGGCAGCGTTTTGGTTTTCCTTCCCGGTTTACACGAGATAAGCTACATGCAGGAAGCTTTGACCAGGCTGGTTCACAAAAGGTGAGTTATTCAGTGATGCATTATGCCAGCACAGTATTCTTTTATTTAAGGTGATTAAAGCACAAACAAGTTTTTCATTTTGCTCATGATGAAAGCTCACATTTACCTTTATGCTGTGATCTGGTGTTCAGATTACAGGTGTATCCTCTCCACTCCACTGTGACTCTGGAGGAACAGAATGGTGTGTTCCTGTCACCTGTCCCTGGATACAGGAAGGTAAAAACTATTGACTGTGTTCTGCCATGGGTTTTCAGTACATGTTTTACTGACAGTCTCTTTGCCTTTACAGGTGATCCTTTCCACCAACATTGCAGAGAGTTCTGTGACAGTTCCAGATATCAAATATGGTGACCTTTCCCCTCAGTTTTTATTTTATTTTATTTGTCTGTTATTTATCATATATTTTAAAAATCTAAATTGATATTGGTTTTCCTCTCACAGTGATTGACTTCTGTCTGGCTCGTCACTTGGTCTGTGATGAAGAGACCAATTATCAGTCTCTGCGTCTCACCTGGGCATCCAAAACCAACTGCAATCAGCGCAGAGGTACAACAACTATAGCACAGTACTTTAACTGCAAACTGTAAACGTCCATTCACTGCTGTGTTCTCACCCATGATGTCTCTTCCATGTCAGGCAGGGTAGGCCGAGTGTCTAAAGGTTACTGTTACCGTCTCGTTACCAGAGAGTTCTGGAGGAAAGAGATCCCAGACTACATGATTCCTGAGATGCTGGTAAGAGAACGCACCAAACACCAGACACATTTCCTTGTTTTCAACAATGTTTAGACCCTTCTTTTGACAGTCAGTCTATGCTGTGCTGTATTCCATCCCCTCAGCTGGCTCCCTTAGCCAAAATCTTGTTGAAGGTGAAGCTGTTGGACATGGGAGATCCCCGCTCCCTGCTCTCATCAGCACTCTCACCCCCCAACCTTGGTGACATAGTTAAGACAGTGCTCCAACTCAAAGAGGTCAGTAAATGAATGCAGATTGATGACTCTCCTCTGAGAGAGCCATCAATGTCAAATATATGAGAAAGTGTGACTGTAATGATGATTGTTATGTATTTGGGCGGGCAGCTGACCACCCACCTCTGTCAGAGGGGATTAAACCTCTAGTTCCCTGACAGCTTTGTGTCAGCCAATGTTGCCATTGTTGTAGCTTTGGCAAGTTTGTTGGGTGAGAGCATAATAGGGCAGTGATGTGATGTAATGTGTTTGTGTGCCCATGGCTAAGGGAGAGATGACATATATACACTATAATGCTAAAAGTATTCGCAGGTTTAACAACTCTTCTGGGAAGGCTTTCCACGAGGTTTAGGAGTGTGTTTACGGTCATTTTCGACCATTGTTCCAGAAATGAAGTCAGATATGAAAAGGCCTGACTCATGGTCTTCACTCTAATTCATCCCAAAGGTTTTCCATCAGGTTGAGGTCAGGACTCAACGGGTGCAACCCATTGAAGTTCCTCCACATCAAACTCACTCATCCATATCTTTGTGAACCTTGCTTTGTACACTGGTGCACAGTCATGTTGGAACAGGAAGGGGCCATCCCCAAACTCTTCACACAAAGTTGGGAGCATGTAATTGTCCATAATCTCTTGGTATGCTGAAGCATTTTGTTTCTTTCATTGGAACTAAGGGACCAAGCCCAAATCCTGAGAAACAACCCCACAATCATAATCCCCCCTCCACCAAAAACTTCACACTTGGCACCACAATGCAGTCAGACAAGTACTGTTCTCCTGGCAACCACCAAACCCAGATTGGTCCATCAGATTGATCCACTGCTCACCAGTCCAGTGGTAACGTGATTTAGACCATTGCATCCGACACATTGCATTGCACTTGGTGATGTGTGGCTTGGATGCAGCTGCTGGGACATGGAAATCCATTCAATTTAGCTCTCTACGCACGGTTCTTGAGCTAAGCTGAAGACCACATGAAGCTTGGAGGTGTGTAGTGATTGACTCTACACAGACTCATTCTTTTGCAAATGTTTGTAGAAGCATATTTGGATGGGTGAGCGAATACCTTTGGCAACATAGTGGATTATGTTGTGCAATCTTTCAGGGAGAAGAACAAGGGCACAAACTGCTTTGCACAATTCAAAATAAAAATGCTATCAAGACCAGTTTTCTGAGTTATGATTGTTGAGGTTACTTAGTGGTATGAAGGGAGCTTACATTACATTACATTAATGGGATGTTTCACTCAACAGATGGGTGTGTTGTCAATGGAAAAGAGAGGTTGTGATCAAAATGAAGATGGCGAGCTGACATTCCTGGGTCGAGTGCTGGCCCACTTACCTGTGGACCTGTACCTGGGGAAGATGATTGTCCTGGGTCATGTCTTTGGCTGTCTGGATGAATGTCTCATCATAGGTTAGTCTCATATTCATGTGTTTGCAGCTGTAGAGACTGCGATGGTGGAAATGTGTTTGTGTGCATATTTTGTCAGTTCTTCTTTGAACCCCGGCGTCTGTCGTCCTCAGCTGCCTCACACTCTCTGAAGAGTTTCTTTGCCATACCGTCCATGCAGCAGATTGCCGGCCACAGGTAAGTCTCATGCAGCAGTTCCACTGATTCACATGTGCTGGGGGACATCACAAGACATTTGGAACAATAACTTGATTGAATTCATATTTGTCTGTTGATGATGTACTTAATATGAAAATTTTCTTGATCGGTTTTGTGGCCATTGTTGCAGAAAACAAAGGTTCCTGGAATAGTTAAAGACACAAGATCAATTACGAGAACATATGTGGTCATTAAAAGTATTAGTTCCACCCATACAAATAGTCAATTTTGGTGAATCATAGCAGACCAGTTAAACCTCTAACAGATTAGACACTACCATACAGTGTCCATGCTGCACAGAAACAGGTTTGGGTTCTGTGTGCTCTATGTTTTTTCTTCATGCACTGAGTCAGACTTGTCATTCCAGGAGCAAGCTGGCCTTTGCCGGTGGGACACCAAGTGATGCCATAGCTTTCGTCAACGCCTTCAAGGTGATGTATTTGCTTTTGAAGAACAACAATAAGAGCAGTGGATTTACACGGATGGCGGTAATATTTAAAAACCATTGCTTCTTTTTTCCTCACTTTTAGGCATGGCACTCGTCAAAGAAGAAAGGACTGCTGAGACACCCAAAGGTAAACATCACATTCACAGCAGTATCACAGCAAAAGTCTCAGACCATCCTAGAAATCTGTCATAGCTATGTGACATACTTGGAAATAATGAGAATGTTTAAGTACTTGTATACAACATGTACAAATGAAGAAGTATTTTCGATCTGACATTAGGTCTGTCTCTTAAAGATTTTTTTTTATTGTGTTCTTTGATCTTTGTTATCATTGTGTCGTTTTTATCATGTAAATAGAGGAAGAAAAGCAGTATAGGCTCCAAATATTGGTTCATAAAAATCAGCAGCACTTATTGGCCATTGGCCAATACTGATGTAAAAAAAATAAAAACATAAAAAAAATGATATTGGCCCTAAAAAAATCCATATTGGTTGTCCTCTAGATTGAATGTCAGTGAATTGTAGCAATGATAGATGATGTGAGGTGTCGGTACCAAGTTGAACTAACTTAAACTTTGTGGCGATGAGCAATAGGGCAGTTAATGTAAACCCAAATTCCAGGATACAAAAAAAAATAATTCACAATGCTTGAACCTCGGGTGTAGAACAAAAGCTTCATTTATGTTTTTTTCTTCTCAAATAGAGGCAAGACAAGAAGAGCTACCTCCTGTCATATACTAAATAAATTTTTGAGTTCAGCTGACATGGGAAGTTTCAATGTATTTGCTGCTTTTGCATCTTAGGATGAGCTGGACTGGGGAAGACAGAACTTCATTCAGATCAAGAGGATCAAGGAGGTACAGAGATGACGCTGCATCACATGAATTTATGGGAATATATAACAAGAGTAAAAGCTTCACCTAAGTCATTTAGCAAAGTGGCTGTTAATGGTGGGTCATGTTTGTGTTAACTTTTAGTCAGATGTGAAATTATTTGAATGAGAAATACACCAGATATAAAAAAGGATTTATTCTTTTAATTCTACAGTTTGCCTCTGTAACATATTTTATGTTGTATTTATACCACATACCAACATTACAGAAAATAGGTGACATGCACTCCTTTTAAGTTTATTTTGGGACAGAGTTTGAATATTTTCTCACCATCTAATATTCAGTTTGGATCAAGCCTGCGTTGTGATTTTCTCACCCCTCAGGTTGCAGAGCTTTACGAGGACCTGAAGAAGCGTGTGTCCCAGTTCAACATGCACATCCCGAAGAACACTGAATCCTTAGACTACACCACCACACACAGGCAGAAGTTCATCCTCCAGGTCAGAGCGTTTGTTGAACCCTTCAGGTTCAGGATCCACCTCTAGACAGGGATTGAATTACTTTGTCACTGGTTATGAATTTCATCTTTCTCCATCCCAGGTCGTCATTGCTGGCGCATATTATCCCAACTACTTTGTCCAGGCAGAAATAGATGAAGACCTGGCTTCCAGAGAGCTGAGTGGATACAACCCCAGAACAACAGTGATGGTATCATGCATAGTGTTGGGAGACTTACTGTTTTGAGTCATTACAGCAGTTAATCCTTAATCGGAAGCTTTTGATCTATGTAGATTTATGTAGTTAATTTAATACGTAGGCATATGAATGAAAAACTGAATATTGTTAAGTATTAAGAGCAGTTTAACACGGTTTGTCTGTAAATGGAGTCTGAATTGTCTTAAATGGCCATTTTCATTTAGATAAAACATAGTGGTCAATATCTATCAATAACATGATTACTTATTGTCTATTACTGTTTTCTGCTAGTATGGTTGTAATGTAGCGTAATATGGCTTTTACCTTATAAACTGGGATTTTGTAATCGTGACCTTTTGTTGTTTTCAGGTGAGGAACCTCCCTCCGTACAGTTTCCTGTATTACAAGCAGCTGCAGTCCCTTTTCCGCCTGTGTGGACTGGTCAAAACCATTAACTTTGACAGCTCCAGGTACCAGGAGTCACTTCAGCAAATCAGACGTGTCAACAATCTACTACTGTCTTTTCTGCTCCGCATTTATCTCTAATTATGTATGTGCACTCAGAGCATACGTGGAGTTCTACAGGACATCCAAGAGCTCCGGGGTGCTGCCTGAAGTGTCTCTTGCTCTCCTCCTGGACCATCTGAACCCTCCAATGGAGCTCTCTGTCTACCCCATAGAACAAATAGAAAACTGTGCTGGGAACAGACACATCACTCACATGAGATATGCACGGTACGACTCAGTTCTGTGTACAAATTATAAATGCCCCTGTTTAAATGAGTGACTTCAAATATTTAATTTGCTTAGACAGGGGGAAATTTTACCTTAGCAGGTTTGATGGTGTTGGTCTTTTGAGGCCAGAGCCTGTTGTTTTATAAAGCAGAACCCCTACAGTATATAACAGGCTGGATTGGTCAGTGCCCCCCTGCGCTGTGGCTTAATGGAATCTGACATCCTAGCACTCTGCATGACTCTTTCCCGCAGTCATTGGACCCAGAGAGGGGAGGTTTTAGGCAGAGACAGCACCACATTCTTCCTACTCCCCTCTGAGAGGTCAGAAATTGGATAACATGACATATTTTTAGCTCTAACCATAATACAGTTCCTTGGCTCTTCTCAATGTTTATTTTCCCTTTAACAGTAATGTTTCTGCCTGCTTACACAATACTTTTGTTTTTTTAAAACTCTTTTTTCCCCATCCTGAAACTCGTTTCTCAGTTATGTCCAGTCTGTTCCCTAATTTAGTTTTCTGTGGCATTCGTTTAAAAAAATGCCATTTTACAGAGAATTGAAAGCAACTGCGTCAGTGGTTTTGTGTCTAACTCAGGATCTTCAGCCCTGTTTTTTCTACTCAAGAGATTTAATTAACTTTTCAGCCCACCCTCAGTTTCAAGCTCAGGTGATACCAGCTGGAATTAGGGTTCTCCACCCTAATTCTTCCAAAATCCCATTTTAAGTTTGCAACATGTCAAATATGCTCCTGTCCACTTTACCTGCTGACTTGAAAGGAGTTGTCATTCTCCCCTGATGTGACAAATTCAGTTCACTGAGCATGCTGAGGGTTTCACAGGTGAACAAGTTTTGCTGCCAGTGTGACTTTTGGCTCTAAAATATTGTCCAGTGAACTCGCCCTTGTGATGAGGGATGGTGTCAGATATTATCCAAAGCTTCAGTGCTATTATCACTTTAACAATAATGTCACAACCGTACTGCAAATGCCCCTGTATCAGGTCACAGGTCCACAGAAGTGATTCAAAGGTCCAAAATATATAATATTGGCAAAATGTTTTGAGTAACATTACAGGTCTTACAAAATAACAGTACACTTGGCAAAATACACACTACTACACTAGTCACAACAGTGAGGGGATGTGCAGATGAACAGTGACAGCACTGAAACCTTTATTTCACAGACAGGAGAAGTGAAACGTCAATAAAATGTCTCTCTGTAAGGATCTTTTTCATAATGTCCTCAGGCACCTAATTAATCATTTAGACCCACAAAGTTGGGAAAATTAAGACTCATGTTTAACAGGCATTGTAATTTAAGATGAACATTTTTGGTGGGTTGTGTTAACCTCTTAGATCAAGGGTGTCAAACATACGGCCCTCCGGCCGAACCTGGCCCACCAGAAGGGTCCGATCTGGCCAACAGGGTGAATTTGAAAAGTGTTAAAACTACACAGAACACATTAACTGGAATTGTTCAAAAAACTGGCACCTGTTCCTGGTTTGTCAGAGTTGTGGACATAACACAACACTGACACCCAGAACCACCAGCAGATGGCAGCAGTGTGCTGAAATGCACTTATTCTTAAGAAACTCATACATTTGGATGTTGTTATTTATAGGTTATTATGCCGTTATGTGACTGGTTTGGGCCCCTGGAGATCATAGAGTAAAATTAATTTCACACCACTGTCTTAGATGTTAATTACAATTATTATTATGTATCATATTAAATCCTGCCCTGCGGACTGAACGCAAGCCTCCAAAGTACAGATTTTGGTAGCAAGATGCAGGCTTTTTTTAATGTTAAAAAACATTTAAAACCATTCAGACAGACATGCTACAATGTTGACATTGAATGTATAAATATCATTAATGCCCAGGTGTCTCCTTCCCTTTAGGGTGAATGTAGACTTCCAGAGTCAGTCTGTGTCTCCGGTCGGAGTAGTGAGCAGCTCCATTGACCCAGACAAACTTCCCCCCAATCGCTTGTTTGTGGTGAACATCACAGAGGTTAGTCGCCTCCATTTAACCTCCTCTGCTTTTTTCAATCTTTAGCAGATGCATATTTTCTTAACTCTGTTGTGTTGCTTCAGGTGATGGAGGTGGGTAATTTCTGGGGGTTCCAAGCAGACGAAGCCAGCTTAAAAAAGCAGCGCCACCTGACAGCGGAGATTAACATGCGTGCGCTGCATCCTGTGTCTGTGTCGCTCTACCCCAACCTGCTGTGTCTGGCTCCTTACTGTGAGGTCAACGAGGAGAGCTTGTACTACCGTGCCAAGATCCTGCACATCTGTGGTAACAACGTGGAGGTGAACATGGCTCACAATTTTTTAATCTATCTTTTCTTTATCTCTTTTACTTTTCTTTTCATAGAGCTTTTCATACCGTGGTAGAAGGAGCACGTTATAGCTTTCACAGACCTTACATGTGATTGGGTTTAGTGTTGCTGATGAAGGAACTCGTTTTAGTTCTTAAAGTGGCAATTTATGAAGATCTGTTTAGTTGTTCGCTTGCATGGCTACATGCAGTAACTACGTGTGTTTGTTAATGGGACATTTGCTCTGCATTGATAACCTCTACATAATGGATCCCATAATACTAACTGTGCACAGCCTGTGTGACCAGTTTGTTAAATACAGACTTATTATTTACTTCTTTAAATGTTGGCAATTTCCTCTTTGTATCCAGACACTTTGTTGACATAGTGGTAAATCAGATTAATTAGTGACATTTACAAAGTTTTATTCCATGACTGTTTAAGTTCACTGCATACATTGTTAATCATGCAACGGCAAATAGGGTACATGTCTTCTTTCCATCGCTTGCTTTACTTCTCATATGCAACGGACTGACTGAATGTGTTTGCTGGCTTGTGGTTGTGCTTCAGGTGGTGGAATAAATTTATTGTGTTGCTATCCTCAGCCATTATGCCTAGTGGCAGAGCAGTGGAGAGAGGCCACTGTTGTCTGCCGAATGTCTGTAAAAACACCAGAAATTAATGCATATAAATAAAAAAATAAAAAATAATAATAAATAGAATTGGGATAAAAAAAAAAAATAAAATCATATCAAATACCAAATTGATCAAAACACACTGACTGAAGGTATTGGCTGTATGTTTCCTCTTATTCTACAGGTTTTCTTTTTGGACTTTGGCAACACAGCAATCGTTGCCTGCAACAGCCTCAGAGAGCTCCCACCTGACCTGCAGTCTCACCCTTTCCAGGTATCAATTCTATAAACTAGAAACAATCTGTTCCACTGTGCTAAGAGTGAACTAATAGTAACACAAACTCTGGCTGTGGTTTCAGGCTCAGGAGTTCCAAGTCACTGGAATGCGTCCTTCAGCCCAGTCCATCATTCTGGGGAACCAGTGGAGCAGCCGTGCCCGCAACCGCTTCATCACTCTGGTGAAAGGTCAATCACTCATCGTGTCTCTGTACTCCGTCCTCCACGGTATCATGCGCGTGGAGCTGCTCATCAACACAGAGACGACCAACACCAGCGTGGTGGACATACTGGTGGAGGAGGGACACGCTGTGAAGGCCGAAGAGAGCTTTGATTCTAAGGTGATGCTTTTATCTGAAGTGTGGGAGTAAATGACTCACAGTTAACTTTGTTTGTGCTGAGTCAGTCCATATTAGGAAGAATGTCTCTTCTATGACATAGGCAGCTCTTTTTTTTTTTTTTTTGCAGTCGGTCAAAAGGCTTTTTATAATCCAAACACTCACTCATACATGCATCAGGTGTGTTTTACCTGCCATGCTGATGTGAAATGCATGATTTTGGTCTTGGTAACAACCGACACTAAAGTGTGCTTAGTCAAAACATCAAACTATCAGAGACAAGCTGGTCCATTTATGAAAGGATCAGGTGTAATGCTGCGTTGCTTTCTTCAGATGACACAATAATTATTTTTGTGCCCTTGCAGCAAAACCACGAGTTACTGATGTCTCTGTACAAGGACCTGGAGAAAGGTACGTACACCCCCAACTCTGCTGGCAGCTCCTGGAACGACCGCAAGAAAGAGGAGAAGGAGCTCATAGGCAGCCTGCTTGCACACTTTTCCAAGAACTGTCAAGCCTATTCCAGGACGAAGGTAGGACGCAACGCAGCCTACAGCGCATTTAATATGATTACTACGAAAGAAGTAAATAATAACCTTTCAGTTACAATAAAAGTGAGATAATGGTGGATTTCAAGGAAGTGTTGAAAACAGGGTCCTTGAATGTTCAAGGTAGTGATGCGTCAGCGTTGGCTACATGATGACATCACCTTTGTGCTGCTGCTGATGTCAGTTTGTCCAGAAGATGGAGCCATTTCTGTGGCTCAGTTCATATGTTTGTGTTCATGGAGAGGCACGCCCATCCAGCCCGTCTGGTGACCAGAACAACGACTGTTTGTCTGATGTCTGATCTGTGGCTTCACTCTGACACTACAGGTTTTTCTGCATGGACCAAGAAGCCCTTACAGGATAAACGTCCACAGCTTGAGCCACAAGAATCACTACAAGTAAGCACTACAGACACCGAGGCCAAATTATGTTCAACCTGCCCTGTCCCTTGTGCATGAAGACTGTGTCCTCCTGCAGGACTGTGTCTGTTGCGAAGTCCAGCATCAGCTCTTTGGTCCTGAATGAAAACCCTCACTACAAACATCAGAGGATGCTGGTGGCCGGGACTGTGTCAGTCAACTCTACAGGTACCACAGTAACACAACCCTACCACAGACTATATTTATATCCTTGAAATCCTGAACACACAAAATGTTTCATGTGTAGGCTGACAGTCTTTAAGTGTGTTTGTGTTGCAGGTACTTGTATCCTTCTGAGGGATACGTCCCTGATGCCAGACATCCCTGGTCTGCCTGCACTCATCGTGATGCTCTTCACCCCAATCATGGAGCTGCGGTCAGTAGATACCTACGACTGCTGCACCTACACATGTTACTAGCTGAGGTTAATATCCTTCTCCCTTATGTGACTCAGGACGAATGAAGAGAGGACCAGCTACACTGGTGCCATCTGTGGCTTAGGCTGCAACAGTGAAACACAACTACCCCTCCTACCTGAGCATGACATCGAACTGGCCTTCGATGTCAAGTTTGACGTTGAGGACATCACTGAGGTAACGGCTGACGTTACAGAGATGGAGCACAATACAGTAGATGTGTTGTGACCAAAAGATGTTGTGTTTTCCTGAATCCAGGATCATCGTGGTGATTGATCTCAAATCAAATCTTTGAGAATTCTGAACAGAATAGTTTCTCCAAAGTGTATCTGACTTAACATGAGATACCTCAGTATGTTTTTTAAAAAATAAAGAGTATCTTGACATATAAAACTGTATATGATAACAGCCACAAACCAGATCTTTACATTGGGCCCATTACAGTCCTTCACTTCCAGTTTTACATAATGTTGTTCTCCCTCTTCTATTACTTGATGTACTTTGTGTTTTCCTTTCAGATCAATGCTTTGCGAGTGGCTATGAACCGCCTGGTGTGTTCTGGGCCCAGTGGCACCCTGCATCTGGGGCTGGACAGGATCAGCCACCTGCAGGAGGACTGTCAGGACCTCCTCATCAGGTCACACACTCATGCACTAACAAATTAACAGTTATTGTGTAGAATTGTTTGTAATTATTAACTGATTAAATTATGTGTCTTATGTTGTTTAATGCAGACTGTTCACAAAGTCTCCACCAAGGGAAGCTGTCACTCCAGTTTTTTCTGAGAAATTGGAAAAGTGGAACCAGGTATGGTCCCCATCAACACTCCATCTCTGTATATGAGACTGGATCATTGGCCCTATGTAGCACGCTGTAGCTCTGTGTGTGTGTGTGTGTTGGGTCTGCAGGTGGATCCTTCGCTGAGGATGGATATTGTGGAGCCTGGAGGTGGAAACCCCGGAGGTGTTGTCTTCCAGCTTCATCCTGTCATTCTCCTCAACAGTTAAAGGGCAGTTGCAGGGTTGAAATGAGTCTCACATTGTTCTCACGTTGTTCTTTTAATTTAAGTTCACGTTCAAAAGTGCTCGGCACAGAAGCTTTCAGTTTGACAGCAACCTCTCAGGAGTAGCCTAATGACTGCTAATGTTCATTGATAAGGTTCGTTCTGTCTACTTTGTGTTTCAACAGTGGGCCATAAAGAATATATGTCTGCAACAGATGAGGCCTGTCAGTCTTCTTCAAATATAGCCTCTAGTTACACCAGTCACCCCACATATACTGTGAGAAGTGTGTCTGTGCCAGAATGCTTTGGCTTTTATTTATAGCTCACCATTCCAAGACTCTTCTCCAACTTGTTATCACCTCAAGTTTAGCTGTTGTGTCATACAGTAAACTTATGTTTATGGACTCTTCATTAAAGTGGCCAAAGAGACGTTATACATCAAGGTACATTTATTTTTCTTATTCCTGTAATTAATTAAATACATACTGTAAGTGCAAATAGTTAAAGAGTCCAGGGTCTAAAGAACTACCGAGTATAGATGAACATAGTACAAAGTTGGACAGTTATTCAAACAAGCTAAATATCACCAGATACTCCTTGTCTTCATAGTAGTTGTACAACAGTACCTAAACATGAGCGTGTGTATTGTTCCTTATGGTTATACAAAAGCAAAAACCCTACAATTACCACATCTAAGACGCATATTAAATCATTTTGTGCTTGGAAACACCAAAAGGAAATCGTTTTTGAGATTTAGATATATTGACATATACTGAGAGAAGCCCCATCTGCTAACTCAGACACATGAAGCAGTATTTAACATCGGCAGCAGAGCACGCCTGAGGGCATTCAGCCTTTTTGTGCCAAACCGTACAGTTTGTTGTAAGCACTGCAAAGCAAAGATGTAGCGTGACTTAAAAACTGCACAAAAGATATCAAATATTATTTACCCAAGGCTCAACTTCATGCACTTTATAATAAGCAACACAAAAAAAGTTTCTTCTTTTGTCTTTGAGTTGTGTACTTGTCTACCTAGAAAGAGGATTATGTACGTACGTGTGACTGTGTGTGTGTTAGTGATGTAGACTGCTATAGACAGGGTGAAGGCTTCTCCAGTGGATGCTTTTAGAGAACACCAAGATGACATAGCACTACGCCCCACAGATGACGAGCAGGTACTTCAACAGTGATCCTGACTCTGAGCTGGACTGAACCGTCAGCTTCTCGGTCAGAGACAGGTCTACTCCTCCTTCCTCTTGGCTCCAGGGATCTTTGCCTGGATCCTGGACAAAAAAAACAGACATTAATACCACGTTTCTATTTACTTAAGGTTGAAGTGGCGCTTATTCAAATCCATTTTAGGTGGAACAGCGCTCGGTGTCGGCCTACTGTCTCTTTTTATGGGAGTGCATCGAACTAACAGGTCAAGCTTGACTAAAATTGGCAAACTCACTGTAATCTGTCCAAAAACTGCACATATAAGAAGCTACTTTGAAACATATAGACCATCTTCACGCCTGGGTTTCTGGGTTCAAATTGAAAAAAAAAAAAGGTATACACTTCATCCTGTGCCACGTGTTACCATCTGTAGTCTTTATTTTAATTAGGCTGGCAAATAAAAGTCAGTTCAGTGTGTCAGATTCTGGTGGTAGATGGATACAGAGGAGCTGCCCGGCACAACTAGATTCTTATCTGCTAGAGCTGCTCTTTCGGTTTCTTGCAATAGACAGAAAATGGCATCCAGACATAATTAAATGTAATCAGTAGCCACAAGAAAGTGCATCTTTGAAAAAGATACTTTGAACAAAACATTGAATGGAATCACTTACTTCCCCACCACAGAGTTGATGTGGGTCCTTATTAGTCCCACGTACTGATCAATCTGTGCCTGGAAAGAGATGTAAACCGTTTGAATGCTGGTCTTGCAAACCCGGCTTGACTTAAGTTTTTGTGAAATTCAAATTCCTACCTGATGTTTCTCGTAGACCACAGGCATGGTGAACATGGAGACCACAGCTGCAGAGGCACAGAAACAGTCATGGTTAAAGTTAAAGTATTCTGACTTGAAGTGGGAATATGTTCAAACAAGAACATGTTTCTGTCAGCGGAGGCTTCTCTTATCTTAGGTACACTGGAAAAGTAAACATACTGTACTGCAGTGTAGTACAAATGACTAGTAAATACATTTGGGTCTGGCTAAGTTTTAAGGACATGTTCTGCTACTATTTGCTTAATGTCACATATGATTGACTCGTGTGTTTTCTGGTCAGGAAGTTTTAAAGTTGAAACGCAGGAGACGTGTGTTGCAGATCTAACAGTCTGGAGGAGCTCACCTAGGATGAGCAGTGTCAGGCCGTTGAAGAGAGCGCCCACATAGGTCAGCAGCCACATCAGAACAGCAAACTGAAACACAGCGTGGTTCAGGTTAGAGGGGACTGACATGTCTCGTCAACAAAGGTGAACGGTGATAGAATTTAGATATGAGGCAAACCTTCAGAGAGTCGATCAGATCTTGTACGAGGAACAGCCTGCGGAGCTCCTTCATACAGGTGTTGGAGTAGAGCAGGATTTTGTCAGCATATTTACTAATCTGGTCCTGAGATAGAGCGATTTCCACCTCCAGGTAGGCTCTGGTGACAGACACAGAAAGAACTGATGAATGTGCACTTTGCCTTTCAGAAGATGAACACCTTTTAATCAGATCCACCATCTTACTTCTTCATTCTCTATTTGACTCACTTGAAAGGATGTCCCTCGTCGGTCTTCTGCACAGCCTGCAGCACGGACTTGTAGATCCTGAAGCTGATGGTGGCGGAGAGGGCTGCCAGGGCTAAGTAGGCTCCGACGCTGACCACGCTGAACTGGGTCAGGGAGAAGAGGAGCAGAAGCACGCTGCTGAACACGGCCCCCGACTGTTTGACATTCCTCCAGTAGAGCAGGTCGATCGCTGGACGGAACAAGGACAGACCAGGTTAGGACTCACAACCAGCGTGACCTGGGATCTTACTCTGAATCGTGTTGGAGCATCCTTGGTCGACTCCCTTTCAAAGTGGATTAGGCTGCTGTGCTCTACGCACCACACATTTGGGTCAAATTACTGGAAGCTGTTCACAACCCAGAGTCCTCGGAGAGCTCCGGCTGTCACGTGATCCTGTTTTAACCCAGCTTCCTAACCTAGCTTTTCATTAGGTTAGAGCTAGCCGTGAGGTGCTGCGAAGGTGTGTCAGTGATGATGTGGCCCCGCATTTTGGTTCCTACGACATATATATATATATGTAGAGAGAGAGAGAGAGAGACCTCTGCAGAATCTACATTCTGTGTTGCGACACATCAGTATTTACATGTGACTCGTCAGGAGCACCTGCTGTGGTCTCACACGTATACAAACATACATAACGGGCTGCCACATTACACCAAAGCTACACCTGCAGTGCCTGCTCCTCGGCGCAGAATTAATGATTGACCCGTGGCTCTCTGAAAGCAGCAGCAGAAATAGACGCGCTATCAGCAGTTCGCAGATAATGGTTCAATGTGACCTGGCCGGACAAGCGACTCCGCTCAGCGCTGAAGGATGACGATGCATCAGTGTCTCAGTAATGCAGTGAAGCACCATGATTCCTCTGAAACATTAGGAATGTACAGCAGAGTCGTGCACTGAATGTCAGGCATCGTGCTATACGATTACATTTTTATTGCGCGAAGAGGCTTGTGATGTGAAGCTACTACCAAGCATGAAAAAGGAAGTGATATCTGAGGATTAGCCCAGTGTACCATTACAGCTTCACTGGCTGACATGGTCCTCCGCTGGCAGTCGTCTGTGTGGACTGAAAATAAAGGCCTGTTTCCATAAGAACTGTCGGCTGCTTGTTTCACCCCCGTTGAACCAGCTAACAGTACGACTAGGGTTTACCCTGCATCAGTTGGTACCAACGATCCTTAATGTCGCATACAAGCACCGCTGGTACGTAATGTAAATCTTTGTCCACAATCGAGACAAAGGAGAGAGAATAGTAACTGAAGCCCCTTGGGTATCTTACTCTTCCTCTAAGCTGTCCGCCTGCCTGCCTGCCTGCTCTAATTTTAGCCGTGGAGCTGTGAGCAGCATAGTGATGACGGCCATCTTTACTCTCCACTGAAAGGCGCCTGTGGAAGCCAAAAAGGCAGGCTAAACCTGGATGGTGAAAGAACAGTCATTGTGACTAAGTGAATCTCAGCTCCCCCACACACACTAACGCTGTAAAACAGCACCTGCATAGTCGTATAGTCTTATCAGTAACCGACAGTGAAATTAGGTACATCCCTGCCCACACGACCGCTATCGAATCAGACTCGGCCAGTGTCGATAGGATCCATGTGGCACAGCTGCTGTGCATGCACCACTCCCCGCAGAAGCCATTGTAGCTGGCAACACTGACAAACTCCATGTGACTGCTGATATGAATGGAGATGCTCTCACACACACACACGCACACACAGACAGGTGCAGGTAGCACAGACAGCAGCTGTAAGGACAGACACATCACCAACAGACAGGTCTCCTAGAGAGGCAGGGGCTGACAACGGCCTCGTGATGTGCCGCACACACTGAAAAGCTTTAGCTGCAGTAGAAGCGTGTACTGACCTGCGGCTCCCATGGCTGAACAGGGAAAGAGGCAGCTGCTTTATCCACGGACAAAAGGAGAGCACTGAAGGGGGAGTCCCCCTGCGTGGGAGGGGAGGGGCCACATGCACGCCAGCAAATCAGCATTCGCCCGAGCGAGGGGACTGATGAGGGGGGGGGGAGGAGGACGTGTACGGGGTGCGGTTGCCAAAGAACCACATTGCAATCCGGCACACACACTAACGCAAACACTCACTCTCTCTCTCTCTCTTTCTTTTATGTTGAGGCTTTTAAGCGAAGCCCCGCTGACATGAAGCCACGACTAAAATAACAGTCAGCCTTTCAGAATGGCAGCGTTTAACGTGTGAAGATGGCATCATATGACCTCCGTGTCTAAACGCAGCTACTGTAGCGTCGAACGTTAATAAACCAGACTGTGACCACTGCTTTGGTGGCGTTTGGAGGATCTGCTGAGCACCTGCCTGATGCAGTTACCATAGTTACCATGCTCCATTTTCTCCCCGCCACTCACTGAGAGATGGAGAGAGGGAGGAAAGGAGGGGCCACAGAGACAGGGAGGGGAAAGAGCGTTCCTCTGGGAACAGAGAGAGATTCATTTGCTCCGAATCTGGGGAATCGGGGGGGGGGCGCAGAGTGTGTCTCTACACCCCGACACATTAAGACAGCCACTCCCTTTATTGTGGAGCACAAAAGGACAATGGCAGGTTTAACAAGAGGTCTGTGTGTTGACAGGTCTGTGACAACAAATGAAGAAAAGGGCGTATAAAAGGCTTAACATTCGCATGACAGGCACATTTCTAGATTCAGTCTGATCAAAAGTAGAAACCTGTGCATTTGCTCATAGATGAGGACGTATATAAGCCTAAGATCTATGTTAAGTAATGCACCAAATGGGGAAAAACCAAGCTACGAACCAAGGTTTTGACAAGAGAACCATCCCAACACAACAGGTGAGGCCTTGTTACCATTTGAGTCTGAAACTCCAAACACAATACTGAACACAGGATGTTGAATCAAAGCTCAGAGGAAATGTAAGTGGGCCTGGCTGAGCCCAGTCTGTTGATAAGACTCCTCACATTCAACACACACACTGAGAAAAAACCAGAGCAAAGTATTACATCAGTGACAATGATATGATTTCCCATCCCCCTTTTTGGTAGTGGAACTAGTTTAGCCTGACCTCATTAAATCACTGAAGACATACTCATGGCCTCAAACAAGCCATCAGCCAGACTGAGACAACATGCTACTAAAAGTCCTTCGCAGCTAGTGAAAGTCAGAATTTGGATCGTAGAGTCTGCGACTTGGACCTCATTCAAAATAGTTTAGCGTGTTTTTTAGAAGATGGCTACTTAATCGATGGTGATGTATAAATATTTGCGATATCTCAGCAGTCAGACAGCTCAACAAAATGAAACAAGTCACCAACGACAACTTATCAACAATCTGTATTTATAAAGCTGGACCCTGCTGTCAGACTATATCAAAGTATTTAAATAGCTGGATCAATATCACAAGCAAAAATATTTAACTTCTTTGTGAAATATCCAAAAGTTTCATCGTCAAAGGCAAGTTTCAGCCACGTAAGGGGAAATCTTTCTGAAGACGTCTCCCTTAAAGTTATATACATACATAAATATGCAACATGCTATAGTAGAGTGTTACTAAGTTAAAGTATGTTCATATGTCTGAAACATAACAGATAAAACATTTGTCTAAATATAAAACCCTCAAATTCACAAAACAACAGCCACAAGTCAAATGTACACAATGGTTAACATACAGTTGGACCTACAACCTATTTGCTGACCTATAGCTGTTGTGAGTCATATTGAGTCCTGTAAGTGTGATTTCATTTCAGTCATGTAACCATGACTCAGTTTTGGATAAACCTGCATCATAGTTCGGTCAGTCCCAAGTCTGTAATGTACATCACAATGAGAATGACTTAACAAAAATGCCCACAGCTTCATTGTGATGTACAGGAATTCAAGAGTAGAAAAGAAATCAGCTCAGTTTCATCCTTTGCTGTGCTGACTGGAATAATTTGATGCGTTAGACACATCTCATCAGATCACATCACAGTCTGACAAATTCATTTAGGCCGGACCAAACGGATAATGACTCAGCAGAATAAAGACAAATATTTATCTTTCATTTTTTTTGTTTGTTTTTTTTGCCACCAAAACCAGATACTGTTACAGTGTCTGTCTGAACATGGCAGATCAAACAATGTGGAGGAAGAGACGCCATTTTCTCTCTTGTCCCCTTTTTTTCCTCCTTGGAAACAGACAGCCGGAGGATGCTCTTCTTCGGCCAAGTCTCCGCAAGGTGCCATGGCAGCTAAGGAGATAGGACTGATGTAATCGCTATGGGTGTGCCCTGGTTACCATAGAGACAGTCTGTCAGTGCTATCCGGATGCTCTGACTGCCTCGTTACACAAATGCAGAGCATACGCCGTATAAAAGCGGCTCCCCTGTACAGTTGCAAAGTGGGGAGGGTGATAACAATGACACGCCTTAACTCTGGCATCTATATTAACATGCACCAAAACAGATGGCTCTCAGCACGCTGGTGTGTATACACTGATTTTCCAAAACACCCGCCAGCGTCTCTCACCCCCCCCCACCTCCCTCCTCACCTCGTCGTTGCTTTTTTTTTTTTTTTTCTCAGATGCACACATGAAGCAGAAAGGAACCGTTACAAGGGCGTGCCCATGTGAAAAGAGGCCCCGTTAACAATGCGCTTTCTGATTCCCCAACAAAAGCTACGACTCGACAAATGTGCACATGCAAAGCGCTTTAGATGACACGCTCACTGTGGGATGAATATTTAATCTACATGCAGACCGTCCATCTCTCACAGCCACAAAACACAGACAATTGATGAGAAAAATCACAATAAACGCATCAGTACCCTGGCCCTTCCAGCTGCTCCAGGAGCTTTCCTTCTTGGTCACGTCTGCAGTGGCCTGCATGCTGGTGATCAGTTATGTCCCTGTTCTCTCTCTCTCTTTCTCTTTACGGTCTCCGTTTTCTTCTTTGTCTCCCTCTTCGGCAGCTCAGACTCACTCACTCATCCCAGAGAGGCATGAATGGTGGAAAAGGATGCGGGAGAAGAGGCTGATGACAGAGAGGAAGGAAGGGAGGGAGGGAGGAAAGGTTTCCAAGGTGCTGCCGGCTCGCGGAGCACAAAGACTGATGCTGTGAAGCGGCGCTGGCTAGAACAGAAGGAGCAGGGAAAGTGCGTATGTGTATGTCTGTGTGCTGGGGGAGGGAGGAGCGGGGGGGGGGGCCAAATTGTAAACACCACAGTTTCTGCAGCAGCAAACCATCCATGCAATGATTAAGAGCCTCGGGTGGGTAAGAGGGTGGGTAACGATTGTCTCAGGCGAAGCGTTTTTCTTAAAAGGGAAGGTACACCAGCTTTCACAATAAAAGCCCTGACAGAGTGTCAGACTAATAGAGGGTTGACGAGCAGTGGTAGGATTATCCCACATACACTTGGATGAGACATCTAAGCTGATTGATGTCATATTTTCCAATGTAGCAACATATTTATTGATGTAATTCGCAACATACCAATAAATGTGGTTTGCATCACGAGCTGTACTATGCTGCCTTAAAAGGCCACTTCATAGTCTGATGTCATGTTGCCAACGAGACAGGATGCAATCAGGAGCAAAAGGCTTAAAATGGCTGGACGTCATCCCATATTGCAGAGGTACAATATCGCAAATAACCTAATCTGTTGGTATTAATTTACACATAATAACATTTAAGAGTGCAGCCAGAGATTCAAATAGCTGTCTCCACTATGGCTCAATGGTAATTGAGGTGCTTCGTCTTAATTATTCATACTGAGAGACACTATGCATTACAGCACAGTGCTCCTTGTTTAGTGCCTTCGGGATGTGTTTGTGCTTTATGATTTCCTCCTCTGGACGCATAAGTAATGCAAGTGGAGCTCGGACTGTAATAGCAAAGCAGGATGCTAAGAGACGCAAGAGAAACAGCACAATCACTGTGGTGTCAGCACTGAGCAGGGAGCAATTCCCTAATAGTTTTGGGGTACCGTCCTTTTTTAATCCATTCAAATTTTACGAATCCTGTTACCCCTCCCCACCCACCCCATCCACACCCCCTGGAGACAGCCACACCTCACACCTTCTGCTCAATGCAGCCATGACAGCCTTCGAAGCCAATACCTACCAAGAGGGAAAAAAATCTAATTTATCGGAACAAGGCTGAACATGCGCCCCCATCGCTGTTGCTATGGCAACTGAGGAGGCTGAGCACTGACTGATGAAAACAATATCTGCTGGTCTTCGACTGAGCTGCAATAGCAAAGGTGCACTGCGCCCTCTAGTGGAGGAGAACAAGCACATGTGACCTGCTTTTTAGCATTTCCAGAAGCTTCTCACAGTCTGAGTAAACAAAACAAGATTAACATTTCTCATATGTAACTATTTACCTTGTTTATACTTATGTGAAACCTGATCTTTACAAGCCACAGAAAGGACCATTCAGATGTGTGTTGTTTTACTCTAGAAATATGTGAAATTTAAGAGCAAGCCTTCAGAGCAGAAATGCGTCCCAGTTTTGACATCACAGGATTATATAAACCCAGTGCTTACAATGACAGAGAGGTCAGACAATAGAAGTCCAAATGTCCATGCCAACATCAAACGTGCCGCTGAGAGGGCATCGACTCCGCCTGGCATTATTTCTGGCTTATCTGATGGCTTATCTGGATGTACAAGACTGATGTAAGATGCCAGATGCTGTCAAGATGTTAAACATTTACAGTTTCAGAATTTGCGCCGTTTCTGCTGAGAGAGTAGTGTTTACAGGCTCGACAGTGTAGCTGTTGAGTTTCAGTCATCGTGCAGTCACCATGATGGTGATTGAATCCATCCTTTCTCTGCTTTTTTTTTTTTCCTCAAACACACCACCAGAGGGAAGCAGATGTGGCGAAAGTGCAACACAAGCACGTCCCACCCAGAGACACACACTCGTCAGTAGAACATCCCGTCTCTCTCCCAACAGTGCCTTGTCAATAAAACAGCGCAAAAGCACACGATGCAGGTGGCTCCCATGAGGCAGACAAGGACATGTAGTGCATTAGTGAATTAAAAATAACCCCCTAACACAGCACTACTTGATCCACAAGCTGGCAGTGGCTTATAAACCAAGGAGAAACAAATGCAACGGTGAAAAGATCAGCTTAGTTAGAATTTTTTTGTGAAGTCTCCCACAAAGAGACATGGCACTACTTCCCTATGGTAACGGAGACTTTGTGTTACTGAAACAAATCTGAATTAGAAAAGTCAAATCTTAGGACTAACCTTTTTGTTTATTAAAGCCCGCCATGAAGATTGGCACAGCGGGTTTCTCTAGGTCTTCCCTGCCCTCCAAGGCGATGCTGTGCGTGTCATCTTGTTGGGGCTTTTCTGATCGCACCTCTGGGGGCACAGCAGCGGTTGGGGGCTTGGGCTTGCTGGTGCGATCCTCCTCTGTCTTCACCGGGTTCTTGACCTTTTCTGCGATCAGAGGCTCAGACGGCACCGTCTCGGTGGCGCTGTGGGCCGAGACGTTGCTGGGAACCAGGGGAGAGGGGGGGCTGACTCCCTGCGTGGGGCCACCGGAGCCCTGCTCTCTTTTAGGGCTTTCTTCGGATGCAGACTCAATGAAGAGATCACTGTCAAGCTCAGCCTCTCTCTCTTCCCTCAGTATGCTGTAGGCTGTGGGTGGAGCATGGCTGCCAGCAAGCCCAAAACCACCCTTGGCAACTGGGGGATTGTCAAAGGGGTTGTTAGGCTGGCTGGAAGTGCCCTTGCTCTTAGGCGGCTGGGCAAATGGGTTGCTGCTGGCCTTGGGAGGCTCCTCAGACACCAACTCGATTTCTGAGTCTCCAGACTCTGCACTGCTGCCGTCATGCTCCCTGCTGCTGGCCTTTGTGCCTGGACTGCTTTTGGAAGCTGCAGGCTTCACTGTTTCAGTCTTGAACATGTCACCGGAGGGGAATTCTTTTTCTGCTCACAAAGACATGCAGAGAAAAAATGGGAATTAGTGTCTTCGTTCACATTAAAATCCACACTGTGTGCACACATACCTTAAAGCTAGATTATTTAACTTTTGAAACAGAAAGTCTTCCTCTGGCAAATGAAAGGTTTAATTCCTTCATTAAAGTAATGCGGAAGCTTGTACCCACAGGCCAATTTTCATTGCAGTTACTTAGTCTCACTTTAAAGACCTGCCATGAAATGACTGGACACAGTGATGGTGGCATACACCATGATAAGTGGGTAGGCGGGTAGACTTTGCAATTCATTGGGCACAACAAACATTAAAGGGTAGATTTATAAGGTATTCAATTGTCTTGATTACATTTTCACATGGGTAATTTATCTGTGAACAGTTTCTTAAGATACTATCTGAAAATGTTGTACGGGTCTGTGCTGTGCCTACGTGTTGGTGAAGCATTGGGAGTGGAAGCGGGGCTGTCGTCCTCCGGCTCCGATAGTGTCACCGTGGGAACTCCCTGCAAGCCCACACTGAGGATGTTTTCACGCTCAGACACACTGACGGGAGTGGGTTGTTGCTGTGGCTCGGCTTTGGCAGCCGGGGGCTGCGACTCGGTCAAGGTGATCTTCACTGGGCTGGCCGTCTGCGGGGTGCCACCCAGGTTTCGGTAGGAGCGGTAGTCTGTCAGCTCCTCATCAGATGGCTCCTCAACATACGGGAAAGAGTGGGAACCCAGTGCTGGACCCAGATTTTCTTCTTCTTCCTCCTCTTCTTCGTCCTCATATCTACCAGGGCTTTTATCTATATAGCTGCCCAGTGAGTCGTGACCACTTGAGCCTTTATCCTCCAAGCTGTGTAGAGCTCCTTGCTGCTGGTCATGGCGTTCATCCCCATGGCTGATATCCATGTAGTTATAGGATTCTGTCTTCTCTGAGCCGAACAGAGACTTTGGCATGTCATCAACTAGGTTGGAAGTCATCTTGGTGCTGGAGCTGAAGCTGTAAGTCTCGCTTGAGAATTGATCCAGGGCTGAGGAGTGATTGGAGGGCTTCAGGTCGTCCGACAGGTAGGAGGATTCCTGGCCCGAAGCGGAGCTCTGGTTGGACATCAGGGAAGTGTACACATCACCGTCGTCATTCATTGGCTTCCTAAACAGGCCAGACATGAGATCATCTACAAAAGAGAGACAAACGTAGGTAAGAAATAATGCCGGTAATCTCCGTATCTCACGGCTGAATCAAACCGGCCTGTGCCTGAGCAGTTTGTTTAATGAAAACATCCAGTTAGACAAGGCGATGCTTCAGCTGGTGCTGCTGTCGAGAAGAGGGGCTGTGGCTCTGTGAGAGCAGCGCAGTCAGACTGGGCGACTGGCTGTGTAGATCATTGAGGATGCAGTAACAGAGGGTACTTGTACCCGACTGGGGACAAAGGGGGATTGTTCAGACCCCAAAAGAAACAAAAGTCCCACAACCAAAGTCTGTTCCAAATCATGAGACTACGGGGCTGCATGTAGTCACATCTCTGATCACTAATCCATCACCTCACCCAAACACATGAAATCTGAACATAAACAGAATTTCCAAGCTAGCATGTTAATTCAAAATGGACCGGGAGGGGGTGTTTATCTACATATGATTGAGTACTCCGCTGTGAAATCTCACAGAATGTCTCACTAAATAATTTCCTGCAGTGCTACGGGGGGAAAAACTGGAAGAGATGGACTTGCTATGGATGTTAGAATGTTAAAAGATCAGATCAGATCAAATCAAAAGTCAAGGTCAAGACAAATATTCACATTTGTTGATTTTATCTCAAACTTCCGGTCTGAGTCATGCAGCTCCACCAGTAAACACGGACTGAGTCATGTTTATACTAAAAACAATAAACAGCGGTGCTCATAGTACCCACACACAAACACTGGCTACATGAAATATTATGTTGATATTTTTGTTGCGCTGTGTACAAGTCAGAGTTTACACTTCAGCAATCTGAGCCCATCCTCCTGCTCTCCAACCCTGCTGCTCTCAGGGCAGCGGTGGTGCTATAAATAGGCCGGGTCCAGCTGCTGGGCTGGATGAGGGGGGGGGGATTTAAAAAGCAGCCTTCGGGTTAACTCTGAATGATGCAGACTGACTGACAGAAGATCCAACAGGTCAGGATGTCCCGTTCCCTCCCTTCGCTTCCTCTAAAAAGCCCCGCCGCCCCTCCCTTCTGCTGTCCTTCGAACCGCTGCTTCCTCAGTCATTAACAATACATCATACTACAGTACGGAGGCATGAACTCAACACACCCATGCTCGGATGCAAGCGGAGGGTTGATGTGACGTGGAGGAAAAGCGAAGCGCACGCCAAGACATTCTTCAGCTTCAGGTTGTTTTGTTTTTAAAATGTGCTGAAGAGCAACATCTGAACTACCCGTTCAGCGCAGTGACATGATGGCCCTTGATACTGCTTGAGCGACCCAATGAATAATCCTCTTAGTTTACTACCATATAGGTCCGATCAGCCATCACCCTGGCAACACCATCGTAATCTGAACTGATTCACCGTACAAATAAATACTGTGCAGTGGGAAGCACTCAGAGCCGGTGCAAACTGTGAAGAGAGGTGATCCCTGGAGCTTCGAGCCGCTAGTAATCCGGATGACTGTAGGCAACAACCCCCTCTCTTTATCAGACTCTTCCACGTAACAGCGCAGATAAACACGCCAGCAGTCGCAGAAGGAAATCTGCAAAAATTAAAGAGACTGGACGCTCGCGTTTGCCCGCCTCTTGACAGGACTCGGTGGAGATCGAGGGCATTTTGAATCTGCTGATATGGCATAACACCCAGACACTGGAAAAACCCTCATGGCCGAAACAAATGTTTTACTGCAGTCAGATGGGATTGGACGTGACAACAGAGGAATCCTGAGGTCACACAACATAATCATGTCACTGAAAGGACGCTGTAGTTAAATAAATAAATAAGTCCTGGTGGTTGTGCTGTGAAGGGGGCAGTCCTTTTGTTGTCCTCTGTGCAGCCAGTGCAGCCCTGAAACTAATTCAGCCTGACAATCTGTGCTAAGCCAAGGCATGGCTCCTAATTATCAGGCAAAAACATGAGAGCGCAGACAATATCAAAAGGGCCGCAGTTGCAGAATGAATACATTAACGCTGGAAATTAGGGGTTTACTGAGCAGCTTGCACAGAAGCGTTTTCCCCGATAAAGAAGCTGAACTGCTGTAGTTACTGCATATGGAATAAAGCAAAGAAACTAACATGAATATAGAAACTGGTTGAAGAGGAAGATCAGCAACAACATAGTCTCTCCAAAACTGTGCTTGCAATTCTCAATCCACGTAGCCAGGAGGTCGGTGGAGACCCAACAACAAGCCAGACTAACATTCAAAGGAACAATCTGTCAGTCTGCTCTATCCCAAGCAAACGCCTTCATTAGTCCCAGACAGCTTTTCTTTTAAGCATCTGTGACTCTGCGGCCCTGTAACGATTCCATTACTCCATCCATGACCCTCTCAACCGTGGTGTTGCCTTTCAGGAGATCTCTTTCACAAAATGACCTTGTGAAAACCAATACATGGCGAAGTATACTGTGCTCTCCTTTCAAAGACAGGTGCGCCTTTAATAGTAAATCACATGCTTATTATTATAGATATAAACTGTTCTTTTCAGTAGGAGCTGTGCTGTCAGACGAGACAGAAACAGAAAGTGAGTTGGTAAATGACTGAGCTGGCCGTGCGCATAAAGATATTACAAAAGTTACTAAATAACCAAACCGACGGTATCAATAAATCCAATCTCATAAAGACAGTTATGCATTTGCTTTTTGTTTCTAATGACGGAACAAACGAACGAACAGTGGTACTTGAGTTTAACCAAAGACTCACTTCAACTTTTAATGGTCCCCGACTTTAAATGCTTTGCTTGTGACGCTTATGCTCGTAATGTATTGATGACAATATCCTTGACTGAACAAATGCATGAATACCAGTCACTAACTCTCCCACTTTAATGTCGTATAAAAAAGAAGAAAATGGAGAGCACAAAGACGGCCTGTATTGAGAGCTGAGCTACAACAAAACTACTAGCCGAGGTCGATATGAGAACAGCTGTGCCGAGGGATTCAAGTGCTCTCCTGCATTGATCCAAGACAATGAGGACATACAATTACTGTAAAAAACGTTGGCGTATCTACCATTCTTAAAAAAAATCGCTGAAGGCCACACAGGACAACTGTCATTGTTCCAACAGCCTTTGTCAAAGACAAATCAATCTAGAGACAGTTTAAATAAAAGCTAATCCGTCCCTATTCAGATTGAAGAAGTCGCGGTATGTAGAGTACCTGTATTCTACTGTATTGATTGAATTTTTCGTGCTCGGATAGAGCTTTATGGATGAATGGAGAGGATGTGGGAGGATCCAGACTGTGAGCCGTCTGCTTCGGGTCAAAGCTGTCAATTTGGGCTGACTTTGAATTGGTAAGTCACTTCCATTGTGCAGACAGAATCTGGCACTAAAGAGTGCCGATGAGGGCAGAAAGGCGGGCAACAAAAGCCTGGAATAACCTCCACGAAATATTTGATGGACTTCCCTATTTGTAAGTGCCTCTGCTGAGCCCTAATCCCATGAGCAGTGTTGTTCTGCTCGGCTCAGGGATTACTCTGTGCCCACATGCTGGAGAGCAGCACTGAGACAGCAGGTTTGCGGACGTGGCATAATGTCACACATGCTGGCTTTTAATTGTTTTTCAGTGAACACACAAGATCAAAAGACACTGGAGTTGATGACTTATTGATACGGCGAGAGCAGCACCGCGAGGTCAATATCCCCTGTAGCTTTTTGGGCTCGGCTCGATTTATCTGTCCTTCTGCACCTCAGTCAAAAGAAGATCATTTTAAGGTATCTTTAAAGGAGGGTGCAGTTTGTCGTCGTTCCAGTTTCGTCCCAACAGTCTGGCCACATGAACTATCGGCCTTCTGCTCACAGCCTTGCCCCTCTCGCCATTAACCTAACCCGCCTCCTCCTCCTCTCCCTCTCCTGTATTATCTTGCATGTTTATCATCTTGGCTGAAAAGACCTAGCGCTGCTTGCCCCCCCTGGGAACAGCTCTCACCAGCTAAAGGCACAAATGCACTGTGCTGGCTCGAGCAGTCCAGCAGAGTCCACTAAGTGCTTTCTCTGTCTGAGAGATATAGAAAAAAAAGACCCAGGCTGGCATTTGCTGTCTCATCCTTGTCACTGATGATATGCTGAAACGGACAAAGACTCGAGTCTAATCCACCTACCAGGCAGTGGACTGTGCGAGAAGGTTTCTCGTGATTGAAGCACTTTGTCAGGACACGATGAAGAACCAAAAGGAGTTATAATAGGCTTGTTAAAAAAAAAAACAAAAAGAAACTAAAGATACCAAAACACACTGACACTGTTTGTGTACAATATGCACTTAGTTGGGTTATTCTAGAGAACAGAGGATGGGTATTAAACGCACCATCTGCTAAAAACAAACTCAACTGTGGTGTTTTTTCGCTGCACATCAGAGCCAGTCATGATGCAGCAGTATGGTCCACATTTTTTTTTTTCATGCCTCTTGAAACTGTCATTGGATGGGAAACTTTTGAAGATGGAAGAGGCTGTACTGTACTGTCCTGTCTGTGATCCAAGGATAAAGTCCTGTCCCAAGGTAATTTAATACAGCTGAAATCAGCACTATCAGGGCCTTGCGGGTAGATTACTGTTGTGAACAAGATTTAGGACAGGCAAGGATCGATTACTTAGAGAGGCAATTCTAGACATCTTGAAGGGATACAGTTCTGCAGTTCATTCTGGTCAGAGGCCAGACTTCTTTTCTGGCCTCTTGGAAGGAAAATAAATCTTACATTTTCCCCAACTTAGAGTACAATATTTTGATTATAATCAACAAAGCAGAGGAGGAAAGTGTGAGTGAAGAGTTATGCAGGGCGCTGCTGAGAGTAAATGGCAGAGTGGACTATAATATGTCTGGTTAAGAGGGTCCACGCTGTCCTTTGAGATGTGAGGAAAACCCACACTGTTCCCAGCATCACTGGAAACGGACGCAGCTCAGTGGGAGCATAAACACGCAGCAACTCTTTACTCCAAAACAAAATCTGTGTGTGCGTCTGTGCGCACCTACACACATTCGTGCCTGTCTGGCACATGGTTGTGAAAGCAGAGCAGTTGCTTTCTTTACTTTTTTTTTCTAGAAAGGGAAGCCAAACACAGACAAGCCCAGTCATAATGTCACAGCATTTATTTTAGGCTGTCACAGCATTTATTGCGTCTGCTTCAAGAAGAATCATTTTTAGCTTTTTTGTGTGTGTGTGTGTGTGTGTTTGTGGTTTGCCATTTAATAATTTAGCTTTAAATGCTCAAATTTTAATTTCATGACAAGTTCTGTTCAAGATCAGTTGTGTTATACATAAAAAAAGAAAAGAAAATCTGCCTGTTTTGCAGTTGGTGAAATGAGAAAAGGCTTGAGCAGGGGAGACAGGAAACTGGGCAGAGTTTTTTTTTTTTTTTTGAAAGCATAATCTCATGAATTTTTCAGTGAATTCGTGAACAAAAGTGCACGGCTCTAGTTTTGCACGCCAAGCGAATAGTGAGTGAGTTACTTTTGGATTAAAAATAGCAGCATGAGCGAGCTGTGCTGAGAAGAGTGAGAGTCTTAAAACTGAGGTCTGAATTAAAAACAATACACACTTTTCCTACCATCTAAAACTGAACTCGTTGTAGGATTATTCAGTATATGTTCCAGGATTAAGGAAATGTTTTGATGGATTCTGTCTCTGATGGTAAAATTTAGGATTAGGCAGTCTAGTTAGGGAAATAACATAACAAAATACACGTATTATTATTGTGGATAGCCAACATATGGGGAGCTTGTGCAATAGTAATGCCAGTGAATGCTCACAGGCCATTCAGAGTTCAACAGGCTACTATTTGATAATATTTTCTGCATCCCATCTGAATCCTCCCTACGGACCACGGTCTCATAAGACCTGCGTAGGCAAACAGGAAAAGCAGAATGATGTTTCATAACTATCAAAGGGTAAAGCCAAACAGCTAACCCTGTTTGACTGATTTTTTTCTACGATTATTTTGTTCAGCATCGCTGTTGTTGTAGCTCATTTGCTTTCACCGTGTGGAAGTTCCTTTGTTTTTGTGCTTTCGAGCCCAGAAGTTTTAACTCGGCTGATAGACAGTTAGGCCGTCTGTCGTAACGCCAAATCTGTAACAACTGAACTCGGCTGCGTCTCACTCGGCGTATTTACACGCCAACACACACACACGCGTTGTGTCCTCAAGTGTTCGCCTCAATCAAACCCTAATGTCGCTGAAAATGCTAAATTTTTGAGATTTAACTGAGATAAGTGCGGGGCTTTACCTGTAGATGCAGTTTCCATAGCAACGGGAGGCCTTTCCCCGCCGTCCTGGAGAGGATGTAATTGTTGATCCAGGTCGTCCGCCGCGTCGCCACCTCTCGGCTTAAAATCTTCCCGGAGCTCGTCGAACCGGGTCGGCGTGTTCCCAAAGAGGCCGTTCCTCTCATAGTCGTCCCCGAACCACTTCCCTTCTGAGCCTAGCTCCTCACCGGGCTGAGCAGACATGCTTTTTCCTGTTGTCGGACAGCAGATATACAAGCTGCTGAGCTGCTTCTTCTTCTTCTTCTTCTTCTTATGTACGTTGTATGCCGGGGCTGCACTGTAGAATTAGCTGTGGCGCTAGGATGGGCGACAGAAAAAAGAAAACACACCACTAAGCAGTCAGTGGCCGGCGTCTGTGAACTGAGCGTGGGGTTTGTGGACGCCGCAGATGAGGCGGTGTGGTCGGTCGGGGAGCACAGAGGAGTGAGCCTGATTGTTTTAGTTCACGGCTCCAGCGGTGACGTCATGGTATCCGCCAGACGGACGGCCGGCTCCTTCATTTGGGACAAACACGGAAGCTGCCTTTATCTTCAAATATTAAAACAAGTGTTTGACATCAACGGGCCCAATGTCAAGAAAGACTGTGCTGTGCTGTGGTGAAAATCGCTACAGCAGTGGTCCCACGCTCACATAAACCGGACGCATGACTCAAGTGAGAGTAATTTAATGGCGTCATTTTCGTGACTGAATGCTTTAAACAGTGGCCAGTGCTCCGAGTGTATTCTTGGGTAATGGCGTTTGTTTTAAAAATGTGCATTTCTCGGTTTTATGAGAATTATCCTGCTGTGTGGCGCCCTCGTTTGGCAGCTGAGTGTATGAACATGGCCTCAAAAGTTTTCAGTTTCCTTCCTTAGCAACCAGACGCTTCTGCCTGGATACACACGGATCCCAAACATTGATGAACTCAGATGGGCTGGAATCATGCCACTCGTCTTAGGAAGCAGTGTTAAATATGTTTACTATGTAAAACTGAATGTAACATATTATTTTTCTGCCAATATTGGCATGTTTTGCGCTTAAATATTTGCACAGCCTGCATTTAGCTAACTAGATATTTAATTGCATACCTTTGGATACTAGCATAGTTAGCATCATTGTGTCGCGACATTTATCGTTGTTCCTTGCTATCTTCCATTTTACAGGTAGGTTTACAACACACTTTGATGACTTAGGTATAAAACGGCACTGTTTTTGTTTTGAGTTTTGCTTTGTTGCAGTTATGTTACAGGCTGAGAAACAAAAGAACCGCAGTGACGAGGAGGTGGTCAAAAAACTGGTAAACTCATTTTATTTACCTGGAAAAACTTTCCACAATTTAATTCTGCACTAATTTCACTGAATTAAGAATCGAATTGAATTATTATTATTTTTTATTATTATTTATTTCAAGTTATGATAATTGATATGGTAATCCGTGTGGGGATTGCTCTCAACAGTGCTTGGTCAATGGAGTGTCCTATGAGAAAATTGCACAAGAAGGGAGTGACATCAGATCACTGGAGATTTTTTTCTCTGGTTTCCCCCGCGTGGTCGGCCTCTCCTTCTTCCCAAGGCTCTGCCAGCTGACCATAGTGGACCAGAACATAAAACACATCGAAGGACTTGAGTGCTGTCCTCTGCTCCAGGAGCTCTGGATAGTACAGTGCCATCTCACGGTAATCATGCATGGGCCGACAGTCACGGATCACATCCCACTCAATAAGGAAAATAGTGACTTTACTGAGTTGCACATGCATTTAACAATAACTTGTGTCTACGTTGCAGGAAATATCTGGACTTCAGAATTGTCTGCAACTGGAGAAGCTGTACCTTTATGATAATAAAATCTGTGAAATAAAGAATTTAGAGTTGCTGGTCAACATAGAGGCTCTGTGGCTCAACAATAACTGTATAACTAAGATAGAGGTGGGATTTAGCTATATAACAATATTTTATTCAATGTATCATATCATTTAATATGATTACATGTTTTGTCACATAGCACACTCCTATTTATATTTGTTGTTTTCCCTAAAGGGCTTATCCACACTTCAAAACCTTAAGGAACTAAACTTTGCGGACAACATGATTGAAAAGATAGGTATGTTTCAGAAGCCTCTGTGTTTTCTGTGCCAGGTTTGATGGAGATTCGGGAAGCTGTTTAAAAAATAATAATAATGATAATCAAATAATTTGTGAATTCTTTTAAGGGCGAAGCCTTGATCCCAATGAGAGCCTTCAGATTCTCAATCTGTCCGGAAACAAGATCAGTTCTTTTAAGGTAAGATTAAAAAACCAAAATGTGCTTTTGAATTTCTTTCTGTAGAAAAGTTTTCTTGCTTATTTTGAAAAATCTTAAAGTCCTTGGTTTGACAAAAGGGCATTTCTAAATTCCTGGGTCTCGGCCAGTTCAGATTTTCAATCATTTCCACAATGGGCCGGCTGAACAAGACCTTCATTGAAGTATTGAGTACGGGTATTTTCAGATTTTGCCCTTCCATATTCAATCATATACATTCATAAGTGAATCTATTTAAAATCAAAAGTATGTTATTATTTTGCTGGTTTGTGTTTGCTATACAATTTAAACATATGCAGGAGCTAACAGGCTCATTCTGCAACTTTACACCGAGTCATTGCTTTGCTCAAGGTCATTTTGACAAGAAAACACAAAAAAGTTTTGTGGCTTTAGGTTGAATTGGATTAATACCTCAGATCTTATTCCTGCAGTACACCCTATCTCCTAGCCCGGCTTCAAAGAATTCAATTAATATAATTCACTCCATTCACTGCACTGTCCAGCACATTGCAATAACTGTTGGAAGAAAAAGCGTTGGAAGTCTTTGCCCCCTTTGCGATGACAATGGGACATTGTCTCTTCAGTTGCTGTGCAGTGAATATAGAGTAGGGAAAAAGACATAGCAAGTTTCAAAGTTGTGTGGGTTATTCTTGCATCTTTAAAGCAGTTAGACATCCTTTTCAGTGACAGGGGCTGCAAACAGTTCCTTTGACATTATGCCCTCATATATTTTTCAAAGTCACTTTGCTACAAATGCCTTTGTTATTTTTTTTACGCAGTGTCTGTTTTTCTACAATCTCTTTCATTAGTAATAATGAGACAGTTCATGGAAATTTAATTTCGTGAGAAGAAAATGAATATTTTGGTGTGAAGTCTCCTTCGTTTGTTAAAAAATATTGAAATATATATAAAGAAAACATTTTTCTTGTATGTACATACAGAAATCTTGTAACCTGGCTAGCCTCTGTGTTCTCTTGTAACAGGAATTGACCATGCTCGCCCGTTTACCCCATTTGAGAGAATTAGCTTTGAAAGAGCCCACGTCCACACCGAACCCAGTGTGTCTGCTGTGTAACTATGCCACACACGTTCTGCACCACACGCCAGGCCTCCAGCGACTTGACACCTATGACGTCTCCAGCAAGCAAGTGAAGGAAGCAGCTGAGGTACTGTGAAGAAGCTTTAAATTCATTTAGATTTCTTCAGAAACGCTAGAAAACAGACAACCTATTTTAGACGTACAGATTTTTAAAATAATCAGTCTTCAGTATAGTTTTGCAAATTTGATATTTTTGGAAATAATTAAGACACTGGTGACATTTTATTATTATTATGATTAATATTATTACTATTATTATTATTATTTATTGAATACAAACAGCAGATACACAGGACAAGGACAAAACAGGACTGCAAAACATAAGAGATTAGGTTGTGAAGGTGCATAGTGAAATCTGTTAATCAGGATGTGGGAGATGAGTAAGTAAATAAATAGGTCAATACATGTAAAGAGACAAAAAGGATGAAGAAAGAACACTGCTAATTTGTAATGGAATAGTATATTAACGTGTGACAAATATAACAGTGACTTTTTTTATGGTATTAGTGTAATTACCATGATGTATGAATGCAGGAAGGTAATGCATGATTTGTGTGGTATGCACACACACACACACACACACACACACACACACACACACACACACACACGTATATACTAACCGTTTAGTTGTTTTTTTTTTTGTAGTCTGCAGTAATGAAGAAAATGATGTACTACAACATGCGTGTACGGACTGCTCGGAGGAACCTCGCAGAGACACGGTTCAGTCTAATCGAGAGGAAAAAAACTTTATTACAGTTACCACAAGAATGTATCCAGACCCTCAGTCATGCCCTCAAGTGTGTACGTAAAATTGCAGTTTTTTTTTGTTTTTTTTGTTTTTTTTTCTTTCAAAAGCATGGTAGCAGCTGAAATAAGAATACAGGATAAGATCCTGCTGTAATTGTGCTTTATCCGCACATATTTAAAAGAGCTTTTGTTTATGTTCTATCCTAGCTTGAACGTGAGCTCACCATGGGGCCGGTTAATGGCAAGAAGCCTGCCTGCACATTGGAGGAAGAACCAGGAGGACCGCCGCACCTGGAGGAAGGTTTTACTGAAATAAGTGACTGTGCTGCTGACATCAGTCCTGATCCTGCCATGGATAACAAAATATCCCTTAAGATCGAATCCCTCAGGGAAAGACTGCAGATATGGAGGCGGAAGCTGGATGAGTTAGTTTGCTTATTTGTCTGAGATAAACAAAGGATAGCTTTATCCAATTTAATCCCTTAACATGCAGCACAGTTCTCTGCATAAAAGCATCTGAGATGTGCCTCTGATGGGTAAAAAAATCTTTCTTTCATATTCAGGATCGAAGCGTGGTATGAGCGAGATTTGGCCCAAGCCACAAACATGATGGAATATACAGTGCAGTTTCTGCTGATGGAACTAGAAAGTGTTGGAAACATCCGTTTGGAGGAAGGCTGCTCCACAGACCCCTGGTACTCACTTGGCATTTTTAACCATCATGTTAATTTACAGTGAACTTGGAGCAAATAAAAACTCCTTGTATTTATTTTTCCCACCAATAGGTTTTCGTCCTGTTGCGACCTGGTGATTTCCCGCTTCTCTCCGTCAGACTACAAGCTTCACGGCATCACTGACATTAAGATCAACAGAGTCGTCCGCATCCACAACAGCGCTCTGAGGTTTCGGTTTGAAGACAAACTTCATAGCTTGCTTGCAAACGACGAGTCCGTCGTCTTCTCCCAGTAAGTAAAACCAGACTGTAATGGAAAGGATGAAATGTGTTGTTTATTTTATAATACTTGTACATGTGTGTTACACAGTTTGTAAAAGGACCTTTTTTAATCAGGAATTACCGCCGTCGACTGGAGTACTTATTCTATGCAGCTGACCCAGCAAAGTGTGGGAAGGAAGAAACTCTGAGCGTTCTAGAGGAAGGCTTCAAAACAGCAGAGGAACTGAAGGTGTGTGCACTGTTAGAAAGTTTATCCATCCAAGCATCAGGTTTTATTTATTATTGTACACAACACAGTCTATTCGCAAGGTTTTCTTTCCTTTCTTTTATTGCTTTTATAGAAATTCCAAATCATACAGATATTTTCCACATTTGAATTAGGCCATGGGAAGAGAGGGTGCTATTCCTTTATCAAACAGCTTAAGCGTGACTGAAAAACCCAGAATTGAGTACGCACTGCAGCAGGCCAACCAAGGCGATCACAAGCAAATTAAAGATGGAAACCCCTTCAGGCACGGTCAGTTAATCTTACCCGTATTATGCTATTATTTTCCCATTAGTTTTGGCTTCTTTTTTTTCTTAATAGCTCAAATGCTAATGCTATCTTGCCTGCAGGCCAGGTTATTGTCTCCAAGGTGTTCATTGGGAACAGCACGCCTGTCCGAGATGGACAACCTCTGGACAGGAGCAGCTATCCTACAGTCTACTCTGTGTATCGCAATCTGGACACAAAGAGGAGATCAGCAATGAGTGAAGGTAAAGTGAACTAAAAGTGACAGTAAATAATGCTTTAGTTTGTTAGTGTTATTCACTGCATCTTTGTGTGTCTTTTTATTTAGACAGGCCGCACTCCACCAAAACACATTCTGAGAGCAATCTTCGCCAAAGGCAGTGGTTTGTGTTCGACCATGAGCTCATCCTGCCTGAGTACATCATTTATTTTGAATATATCACTGGGGTAATTAATACATTTATTTCATCTGTGTTGTTCGATCAGATTGATAAGTTAAATGGGTAAAATGTCGATTTTGGACCATTCCTCTTAAACAAGTGCTTAATGTTGATGACATTCCCTCTCACTGTTAAACAGATGATAGTAAATAGCTCTTGACAAACATTCCTGTCACTTTGGTTATCAACCACCACAGAAGGAAGATTTTCTCAGTTGTGCTGAGCTGTGACATAATTAAAACAAAGCAATAACTATAAACGAAAGCTAAACCGCTGATTTTTATGTCTCTATCACAATTTATTTTAAGCATAGCAAGACACAGTCTGAGCAGTTTAATGTTCTGTCTCTAGGACAAAGACCAAGCTGCATTGCCAAGCCACAGCAGAGGCACAGATACCGCTCTTCCCAATGACATTGTCCTGGATAAAGAAGTCCTCAACATGGAACCTGTGCTGAAACCACAGCCCAAACTCTTGAGCTTGGGCGAGAAGATTCTGCTGAATGTTGCCAGAGCCAATGTCCTCAGTCAGATCACTGTAAGTCTTTTTAAATAAGAGTTTGAAACTGAAGTTTTTTCACACACTTAGAGTGACCCAGTGATGTATTGACTCTCCAGGTGCTGAATCTTCATGGCAACAGCCTGAGTAAAGTGAAGGAGATTTCCAGCCTCACGTCTCTGAGGCATCTCACCATCAGCTTCAATGAGTTCACGCGCCTTGATGACATTTCTCACATGGTAAATATTAAAATGAATTATATTTTTGAGCTTAAACTAACCAACTGGGTTTAAAGTCACAATGAAGATTGTAAAGAGAGTGCATTAACACTGCAATGAAGGTGCTGGATGGCTAAATAGCATAAAGTAGAATCACTTAACATATATTTTCTCTTCCCTATTTTTCAGCCAAACCTTGAGTTTTTAGATGCGAGCTTTAACCACCTAGTAACTCTAGAAGGTATGCGGGGGCTGGGACAGCTCAAGCAGCTCGATGTCTGCTGGAACAAACTGACCAAGGCCAGAGAGGATACAGCTGTGCTGAGGAAACACACACCAGCTCTGCTGAAACTGGACACCCGATACAATCCCTGGAACAAGGTGTGTGCCATGATCACAATTTGATACAAATCTAAATATTAACAGAGTGAACCTCAGTAATAAAAGCTGCATGTTCAGCATGACGAGGACACGCTACAGTGTACAGCGAGTGGCATCACATGACAAGAATGCGCTTTCCACCTTCCAGCCAGAGGCAGTCAGAATGACCATGCTTGGACACATCATGACTCTCACACACCTGGACGATGTGCTGGTAACAGAGGAGGAGGCTTCTAAAGCTGTTCAAATGGCTTCAGGTTACAAAATTGACCAGGTTAAGATTTTGTAAACATTTGTGCTTATAATATTTACTTAAAAAAATACATCATGAGGGTGCTCTATAAGTGGCAGTAGATACAAATATCTATATTTCAGAATGTGCTGTAACTCAATCAGACCTATTGACGCCGTTCGCAGGCATCTCTCCTGGCACACTCTCGTACCAACAGCGATCGTCCTCGCAGCCT
This sequence comes from Mugil cephalus, assembly GCF_022458985.1. Classification (NCBI taxonomy): domain Eukaryota; kingdom Metazoa; phylum Chordata; class Actinopteri; order Mugiliformes; family Mugilidae; genus Mugil; species Mugil cephalus. The sequence continues at coordinate 11,266,143 of NC_061786.1, forward strand.
CAGTCTGCTGTCAACAGCCCAGCTCCTGTGTCGTTTGAGCCCGGCACCCTGGGGCCTCGCCGTAGAACTGGAGCCAGGCTGGACTGAAAAGGTGAGGTACAGCACGTGGGCTTCTCAGTAAAGATGAATTTGTAAATTTGCAAAATCCCAAAGAGGGATCAGGCTACATGATGTAGACACAGCAGCCATTTTAATTTAAAGTGACACATATAAACATTAAGTAGTAATAATATATGCATTCTTTAATGTGTTTGTGACCATAACATTTTGAACAGATCACCACCCTAAACCTTGACAACCAGAAAATTTCAAAGCTGATCAGTTTGAATAAGCTGGTGAACCTGCGCTGGGCTTCGTTTAACGATAACAACATTTCCAAAGTGGAGGGCCTCGACGGCTGCCTGAAGCTCGAAGAACTTTCACTGGACAACAACAACATCAGTACGCTCAGTGGTCAGTCACACTCTTAACATGGCCAGAAAGAATTACAATATGAAGTTACATCATCTGTCATTATTTATGTATGTGCTTCTCCTCGCTGTCTCTTCAGGCCTTACAAGACTGCATTGCCTAAATAAACTGAGTGTAGATGGGAATCAGCTGTCCAGTCTGGACTCCTCAGCCTTAGATCAACTGCCCAACTTGTCCTTTCTGTCAGTGGAGAACAATTGTATCGCTTCCTTGCATGGCATCCAGAGGGTCCGCTCTCTCCTTGAGCTCTACATCGGTAGCAACAAGATTTCTACATCGAGAGACATCTACTATCTGAAAGTGAGAATCTGATCAACACTTTCCAGATCCCACACCCAGAACACAAATAAGGGTGGCAGGTTTCTGTGACTGCCATTGTGTGCACTGTGAGCTCATATCCACATTTTCCTTTCAGGGATTGGCAAACCTCATCATTCTGGATCTCTATGGGAATCCTTTAGTGGAGAAACTGGAAAACTATCGGATATATGTAGTTTTCCATCTGCCCTCCCTTAAAGCTCTGGATGGAATTGCCGTGGTATGTGGCAAAAACGGCAACCGGCAGAGCGTCTCTGATATCGCAGTGGTTGAACCTGATGTTTTCTATTGTTTGTTTTCTAGGAACTAAGTGAGTGTGAGAGTGCAAAAAGTATGTTTAAAGGAAGGTTAACCACTGACACAGTGTCAGAGAAGCTGGGCCATTCGGAGTATTCAGAAATCACCTACCTAACCCTGCAGTCCTGCTCCATTCGGTAATAACCCGTCTCCAAAAGCAAATGAATCGACGGTTTTTGAATTTTTTTATTTGTTATAATAAATAGGTTGCTGAAAAAAAATGCTGTTTCTTCCTCTAGGATGGTTGATCTGTCTCCAGCAGACCTCTTCTATAACCTGCGCAGTGTCAACTTAGACCACAACAACCTCACCTCCTTCTCAGGGCTCATCTACCTGCCCAACATCAAAGTATGAATCACTGTCACATGTTGGCAAGCGGCCTTTAAATATACCCGAGCCACGGGCCAATCAATTATTTACACTGTCTTCTGTACAGGCTCTGTGTCTGAACTACAACCACATTGAATCCATTCTGCCCAGGCAGAAGACTCATCAGACGAACAGACAGATTCTGTACAGCAAGGTCCACTCCAGTGGCTATGGCCAGCAAAGCGCACCCAAAGCCAATAGGTAGGACTGCACACTGTTATTTCATTTGTTGCCATTTTGCACTGCTGCAAAGTAATTTTATAGCCATTGGGGGGCAGCACTGACCAGCCAATGAATGAGCTGCCTCTTTACAGTATGTCAATACTTACAATGAGGTAGCTAAGAAACCTTAATGAATTTAACTGTAAGCATATTTAAAGGGCATTCTTCTGATTTTAATTAACACGGTGAGTATTTATATTTTAGAGTGTATCATAATCACAAAAACACACAGAACATTTAAATATTTCTGAATAGTACAATATATTTCAAGGATGAAAATTTCATTTTTAATGACCTATTCTTGGGTGAAACCGGTACAGAAACCACGGCTGTGACGGGCGTCTTTTTCTTTGTCCGGCCTGTGATTGCCTTGAGGTGGTCTGCACCTGTGAGGTCTGACCAGTTAAATGTGTCAGCGGGAGGGAGAATGAGATGTTCGTTTAACCACAGAGGCTTCAAACTGTCTTTCTGTGGCTGTGTTTAAGGGATACTGGGCCCGCTGGCAGCCTGGAGCCGCTGATGGGAAGCCTTGAGGTGCTTCATTTGAGTCACAATGGCATCTCCAATATGGCCAATCTGCAGCTCAGCAGGCTCACCAATCTTAAAGCACTCTTCCTTCAAGGTATGTATGGTTGGCGTACCACCCCGTCGATTGGTGGTGCAGTGTATAGAGCCTGTGAAAAGGCAAGCACCAAGAGAAAAGTCTCCCATAGACCTAAGGCCAGGTGGGTGATGAGACTTGAAGAAAAGAACGACTGACTTTCTTTTCAACAGCTTTTGATTGGGTTATGCTTTGTCAGGGCGATTTGTTCCAAAAAGCCAACCTTACTTTTCTTTCTTCCATTTGGCTGAGAAAACTCTGGAAGCTGTGTGTAATTTCATTGCTTGTTACACCGGGGGCAAATAAGAAGTGCCACACACGTGTTTATATAGCCTTGAAAGGCCGCCTTTTATGGTGGTTAGGGTGTACAATTTGCTGTTTATTTTGTTTATAGAAAAATGTGGCCGTTGTTTGAGATGTGTTTCCAGCATTTTTGTAAGTTTTGTCTCTCCGCAGGCAATGAGATCAGCCATGTGGAGGGCTTGGAAGGTCTTCACCAGCTTAGAGAGCTTGTTTTAGACAGAAACCGGATTAAAGCACTGGCCAAGAACTCTTTCTTGGCGCAGAACGTTCTGCTAGAACTCCACCTAGCAGAGAACCGAATCCGTGAACTGAACCATCTCGATCCTCTGATTGAGCTCCGCAAGCTCTTTCTCGGCATGAACAAGCTACAGGTATTCTTCAGTGTCAGTAGTCTCCCCACATGATGGATTTTTTATGTGGTTTTTTTTTTTTTTTTTTTCAAGTTTATATTCAGATTTTTAATGAAACGGCATATTCAATTTAACTGCCTGAATGGCTCGCTGCACATTGATTTCCTGAGGTCATCACCGAGGTCACAGTCATCTTTTGTACAGTTTTTGATTTACCACCAACTTTTACTGATTGGTTCATATGTGTCAGATGTTTAAGAATGTATTTTATTCAGCGTGCGGCAATATTACTTTTCCCGGCATTTGCAAAGTAAGACATGAAGTATAGTAATCATGAGCCATTACCACCCACTGTGGCATGCAAGGGGTAGCATTAAGGAGAATCAAGTTTGATTGAAGGTCAGGACCGTGTGTATGAAGAAAGAGTGGAACAATCAGGATAACGTGTAATCAGCTTCTCAGTCTGCATCTCCTCACCCAGGGCAAGTGATTTGCACTTTTGTTGCCGGTTCCTTCTTTCCCTGCACTTCCTTAATGTTTTCACGCATTCAATTAAGACATAAAATACAGCAATCATCCCGGAGCATCAGTCCTCACAGTGGGGGCGTCTTTGAATCACAGCCAAGACCGAGCGTAAAGCTGGGAATGAGAGAAAACACCCCCGTGCCCTGTTGCGTGCCCAAACTCTCTCATGAGATTAATGAGAGCTCACACATGTAATCTCTCCATCAGCTGCTTCCATCCACCCTACACCAAAATTAAGAAAGGTTCAGCCCTAATGCATATGTCTCCATTATCAACGCACAGCAGGCTACTAGCAATGGGAAAGAATAGTTAAATGAGGGGGGGAATGAATGCAAAATAATTGAAAAAAAAATCTGTCTTTCTCTACTTTTTGTAGGACATCACAGAGCTTGACAAATTAGAAGTTCTTCCCTCGTTGACAGAACTCTCTGTTGTTGGCAATCCTGTGAGTACATGAGCAGTTTGTCAAATTATGGGTTGTGACCGGGCCGAGAATATTATTAATGATTTTTACTATTATATTTTTTTTACAGTGATGTGAAACCACCTCTTTCTTCACAGATTACCCATAACATTTTGATTAATTATGAATAACTCTGATTATTTTATTATCATTGCACCTTTCAGTGGGTGAAAATCATTCACGAAAATATATTTGGGAGCAAGTGGCATTTTGTGGGCCAGGGACAGGGCCAAGTCTCATTGATGCATGATAGGGAGCTAAGGCCGGGCCATGTGGTGCGATCCGACAGACGGGCGACTGCTTCTCCAACTCGTGTCAAAGCTCGACAGAATTGGTAGAAAGGTGTAGGACGCACACAGGACGCCACAGTTTGTTGCATGTGACGCGGTGTAGCCACAGATCCGTCAGGGTGCCTTCCTCTGCCAAAAGTGGCTACAATGGCCACACTTGAGTGTCATATCTGGAACCAAAATGGAAGAAGCTAGCCTGGTTTGATGATTCGTGTTTTTTGTCCTATTGCGATTGCTGGGTGTGTGGGCTCACTTACCTGGGAAACATACAGTATGGTACCAGGGCGCTGTGAAGAAGATGGCAAGCCAGCAGAAGAAGTGTGATGCTTTGGACAATGTTATACTGGGAGACTGTGGATGTAACTCCGATATGTACCACCTACCTAAACAATGTACACCCTTTCATGAAGGTGGTTTTCCTTTCTGGCGGTGGCTTCTTTCACCAAGATGATGCAACACTGTCCCAGAGCAAAAATGGTTTGAGGAACACTGCCTACAAGGTTGGTACTTTGCCTCCAAATTCCCCAGATCTCCATCTAAGCAGTATCTGTGGCATAAGCTGGACGAAGGAGTTCAATCCATGGAGTTCACCACTTAAAAGGAGGCCATAACTTAAAAGCTTGTAGGACTTCAACAATCTGCTTCTAATGTCTTGGTGCCAGATGCGACACCTTCAGAAGTTTAGTCGAGCTGATGCTTCAATGGATCAAGGCTGTTTTTGTGGTAGAAGCTGTCAGTCACTGGTCACTTTGAGCCCTTTTCTCGCAAGCAAATGATCAAAACCACAGGCTCATATTCTCACTGTCACAAACTGAAACACAACCCCGGTGTAGCTCTGCAGTTCCAAATTAAGCGATTACATGATGGGCCGTCTGCTGCGCTTCAAACTGGCTGGCATCGCACACAAATTCGTTGACCAAATGGCAGGGTGCTATTGACCCTGTTACATCACCCATCTGGAGCTCATGGATCAGGCCTAAGCAGAGCCTGCAGCCCAGGGCCTCTCTAAAGTCCATAGGGTAATGCTCAGCTGTGGTAGCCTCTATTCTGCATGACCCCACCCCCCTTCTCTTCCCATAGGGAGGGGATAATCCTGCCAAGGGGTAGAAGCCAACAGCCACCCAGGAGACAATACCTCCTGCTGTTGACCACATGAGATAGCTCCTTCACCCATGTTCCCTACAGCCAAAGTCTGTCTCCTCCTCCGCTGGACGTGCATGGGCACACAGTGTCCTGCAGGAACGTGCAGTTATGTGACTGGACAGACTTGGTTTATACCCTGGCCAGAGGATGCCCTCAGCTGGGAAGGGATATATCTGCTGCTGTCAGCTGGGTCACTGGAATGCTGCTGGGAACATGACAACTGCGCTTGTCCCACATGGCATCGTATTTACTCCAGATGTCTAAGGGAGACTTCAGGCTCTAATGTTAAAATATTAGTTAGGGACATGGTGGTTTATGACCAGACTATTTTATCAAACAGGTCCTTCTTTGTCTTTACAGGTAGCGAGAAATTCTCTCCACAGACCAGCTGTAGTTCTCCGTCTGTCCCAGCTGCAGGTCCTAGATGGAGTGATGGTCACTCTGGAGGAAAGGACCAGGGCTGAGCTCCTGTGTGCTGATCCATCTGTGAGACCTGTACACATCATACACACTGAGACATATATACATACATCTGCAGAATACCCAGGGTCATAGCTATCATGTCCACAGTACACAGGGGGCAGTACACAGTAATGGAGGAGCGAAATAATTTCAATATTTTGGAAATTGACTTGAACGCCTTCAGTATTTCCCCTGTCTTTAAGGTTTCGACTGAGAGTGATAAAGCATGGATTTGTTTTTGTAAAATCCTGCCGGCTTACGCATACACATGCCGCACTTATCAAAAACAAGGGTTTTATGTGAGGTTAATGTGCAAGAAAAAAAAACATCACCATCCCTGTGCTCTCCTACCACACACACACTTCTGCATTTCAGTCATGACTTAATTGCAAATGAACAAAGACATTGTTTATACAAAATCTCATAATGGGCCTTATCATGTCAGATGTAGTCTAACTGAAAGAACCACAATGACAACAACCAAACCACAGCCACCAAAAAAAAAAAAAAAAAAAAGGGCAAAGCCGGGATCAAATTCTGTCAGTCCGATTGATTTAATGTTCATGTAATGAGAGACCAGGGCAGTAATTCTCCTGCAGCTCTGAATTAAAAGCAGTCTAAGCCTGCTGGCATCATCCTGCTGATTAGATGAAATGTGCCCGCCTGATAATGCACCAGTGGATTTACCCCCTATTAGCCAGGTCAATGCGACCCCCTCTGCTTGTTAATCGGAGATATGGAAATGACGGTGCTGAAATCCTAGGGTTTCTCATTAAAAACATAAACACTAACCTCCCCCCATTGACTCTCGCAAATTCCATCTCAACTGAATGCTTTTTTCCCTTGAATTTGTACATTGTTACTGATGAGCAGTAATTACTGTTCCCCTATAAGATGCTTATGGAACAACGAGCAATCTATTCAGCAATCCCCCCGACAAGTGAGTGGGTGGAGCGGACACATTTGCATCGACTGTGGTAGCTATAAGAATGCGAAGAAAAAACATCAAGCAGTTACAGAGGTGGGATGGATATGTTATTGAGGTCAACAACCTCGGAGGCACTTGAGAGATAACTTGTACACATTGTGAACATGTGAATAACCATTCTACAGCAGTTCTGTCTTGACATTTGTGCCCCTGTCTTATGTTCTGCGTTTAATATTTTGTCTTCAAGCCATGTTCTCAGCATCCAGGAGGTTCCCATCCTACCGCTGAAATTAACCTGCCTGGCCTGCTGCCCTTTATGCCCCACAACGCAACTGTGCGAGGAATGAGTATAAGTGGCGGGCTGCAGAATATGCACATGCATGACACAGGCATGATAAATAATGAAGACAAGGACCACTACACACATAAATGTGAGCGTAACATTCCCTTTGTGGCGGAAGTTTCATGATGAAAATTCTTTGACCTGTACAACTTGTTATATAGTCAAGAATTGTGTCCCTGACCTCGTATTAATCTTCGACTCAGACAAGAAGAACAAGTACAGTAATGTTGGACAAAATGCCCAATCTGACATTAACTTCAGACCCAGTCGAAGAATGGGAAGCAACCTGCCGACGGCAAGTCTCCCGTCTGACGGGAACAGAGGCTTCATTGTGTATTCCAAGCAGGAGCAAGACAGCAGGTTGGGAAAGATGAAATTATATAGATATAATTATGAATCGTTAAACTGTAAAACAGTATGTACGTCTTTAACATGTGTCCACTTATTTTATTCCAGATTCCCAAATGGTGGTAGACCTCCACCTCTGTAGCAGCCAGAGGAGGAGGAGCGTTCAGCCATGGAGGTGGTGCACTGACACTATTATACAGCATATCCTAGCATTTCTGTAAAGTTGCCTTAATGCTGATAATCTTCTTATTTGACTTTTTTTTTATGACATGACCATTAGAATTTTTAAATATATGCAGATGTAACAATTACTTCAAAAACGTTGCTCTTCAATAATGCAATAAAACCGACTTTCATGTGGAGTAAATTAGGCTACTCGCAGGGGACATGCAGTTCATTCCTTTCAAATACCTTTCCTGTATAATAACCGTGACTCCATTTTTGATCCACATATGAGGATCACTAACCATGGTAATCTGTGGATGAGAGGTTTAGGTGTCATTTCAACTGCTGTCCCATCCTTTGCCCGAAACGAGTGAAAAAACATCCACAGATGTAAAGGCGTGTGAGGCTGGCATGCTCGCGTCCATCGGGTCAAATGCACCCCCAACAAGTGGATAATCCAGCTTTAGCACACCTCTCTGTGGACAATAATCTGCAGTCACTCAGATAAAGATGTAATCTTGAATAAGGTCCAAATGGATTTTAGAGATTGTCGGTTTCATCATGTTAGCCTCTTTTCAAAAAGCCCACACTGCAGTTTCATCTCTAACAGGCAAATCTGGTGTGTTGCAACTGGAAATGAACCTACTCCGCGTGATATTTATCATGTTAGTTCTGCTGAGCATTAGAATATAATCCTCCCAGTTTTGATGCTGGTTTAATTTAGTAGTCCTGTAGTTAACAAAACCATCAGTCTGAATATAGAAGATATGCTGTATATGTTACGTGCTGTAATAGAGGCCTGTAACCTGAATATTGCAAAAAAAAAAAAAAAAACTTTCTTTTTTGTCAAAAAATATGCATGACAAGACATCCATTATCGTATCACCGTGAATAGTTTGATGCTGAGAAGTTATTTTCACATTCGCTGTGCAGACATCTTTTGTATCTCACATCCCTAGAAGACGCAGTGCAGAGCTGAGTCTCGAGCTGCTTTGGAAAAAAAGTACACACCTTGTCCAAAACGGTTAATGAAACAGCATCAACGGAAAAAAGACTGCAGCCATTTACCAAGGACCATCGGGCAACATCAGCTACAGTGTTTATGCACCTTTAAAATGACCACTAGGTGTCCTTACAGCCCCATTAACAACACTAATCAGTCCTCTATATATTTTCCCCTTGCCTTGTAAGTGGTAATTTATCAGTTGAATGGGGGGATATGTGCACACTGGTTTTGTATCTCCTGCTTGTGTAGATTTTGCTGAACCTCTGAGGCAGCAGCCAGCTCCACACAGCAAAAGTGCAAAGCTCAAACAAGCTCCTCTAATGCATGTACTTAACTTCACTTAATTTGTGTTAATTCCCAGCATTAAGCAGGGCTAATGACTGCGCAAGTGAGTGCACTGTCATTACCTTGCTCTGGCTGCTGACATCAAATGGCAGCTGATGGACTCAGACTTATAAAAAAAACACACACACACACAGATTTGGAGGCTCAGTGTGAGTGCTCTAATGCATTAGGTATTGCAGGGGATAATTACACCGTTTATATTTGTGTACAGTATGTGCTGTATGGATGTTAGAAATATTTTTAATTCGGCTGTATGGCGGGTAAGTGAACATACCACTTCACACAGTATGGCTCAGATCTGCATGTCTGTCACTATTTCTAACATTAAAATGGCATTAGCATAAGAATTGTGAATAATTCATCACTTCTGAGTGAACCCAGATGCACTGCTCTCCTCTCCCTCTCCTCGCTCCTCCATGTGAGCAGACCACATGGTTTGTTGCTGGTTTAATGGGATGGAATGTGACAGGTTATGTTTTCGTCTGCCTGATATGGAGCCCGGCTCGGGCGGGAGGGGCGGAGAGCGAGAAGGCTAGAGAGAGGGAGAGGGGCAAGTGAGTTGGTCTCTAGTTGTAATCTGGATTCATAATGAGACATGTTTGTGCTTGTTGTGAATCAGTTATAGATGATGCCCCCCCCCCCCCCTCCTGAATCCCCACCGCACACACACACACATAGAAAAACACATGCACTGTATGGGGCCATTACTGCTGGTCCACTAACTCCCTGTATTTGCTGTGTCTGTGCATTCAGAGCACCATTAGTCCAACACTCTGTGAATAATTGCTGAATGGAGCATGTTTCCACTGCTATCTACTCAGGTTCCAGTGACGTTAGAGAGGTGACGACATTGATTGATGTCTGATGCCGAAGGTAATGCTGCATATTGTGCGACGCTTATCGAAGCATTACGCCCTGCATGTGTAACGGATGAACAAACACTACACAGCACATGCATTACACATTTACCAACTTGTATTAAGTGCCTCGCAAGAGGCGACAATTTCATCAACATCATCACTTGAGGTGAAATTGCTGCTGTAAAAACTGTTTGAACTGCAAAGCCCTCGACAAAATACAAATTATTTTGTTTTCAAAAGGTACATATTACTCCCCAAGTTCATTTTTCAGCCTCGCAAACACCATCCTCTTCCATGCCATATTGCCTCTCTTGAAATCGGTCATTGAGTTATTGCTGTCACTTGTCATTTTCCTGTAATTTGTTTCCTGTGGAATAAAGAGCGAACGCAGAGAGAGAGCGAGAAAATACAGATAAAAGAATGGAGCGACAATTAGAATGGAAGGGAAAATGCTTTTATTTTGTGTGGACATTTTGAATGAGAGCACGCCTCGCAGAAACATTAAATCTTAACTGCTATTCATTTCTGGACTTGCGTGTCATTCATCACGTTATTGAACTTGTGTGTCATTTATCACATTATTTCAATCACACAAAGAGGACTGCTCGGTTGAAATAGCAAAAACAAGTTAAGAGAACAATCGAACAACAGACAAATACCCAATTTTCTCGTAAATATAACAGGAATCAATTTTCAGAGCCCCGTCAGATGGTCTGTTTTTGGGCAATTTGCTATTTGCCTTTCATATTTCATGGTATTTGCATTGTGCCTCTTCTTTAATGACTGAAGTCTTAATTCAAGTCGACAGTCTTCACCAGGCAACAACAATAATGGAGCAATGTTTTTGAATAAGTGGTGCAATGGGGGATTACAGGGTGCAGTGCATGTTGTGAATGACAGGCTCTTCCGTTATGGTTTATTGAGTCCTATACAAAGTAGAAATAGCTTTTTCAAGATGATAAGGAAACATGACCTTCTGCCCACTCTTATCCCCTCAGACCAAATGAACAACAGCAATTTAATCTCCTTTGTCCCAGATTATTATCTTTTTTTGTGTTGATATTGTGGCCATTTTAGTGATCCTCCTTTTTGTCCATCCTGGAGACACTTGCCCACAATCACTTTCATTATACTGAAATAATAAAAATACTTGTAGGATTTGCTCTTTTTGTATTAAGAACATGATAACAAGGATTTAGAATGTAACATTAATATTCTTAATCCGTTGTCAGGTTTTGGGTTGCACTAAGCGCATTAAAACCCCGGATTTAAAGATACTGGCAAGTGCCAAGTTTAAAAATTATTTAGAATAAAGATGGACAACCCCATGGGATGTAATTATAATTGCACAGAAGGATGGTCTTTTCATTGTTTGGTAGAGGCCCTTTGTTTATTTGACCGTCACATAAACAAAGGGTTTCCAGATTTCAGTAGACCCTATCAATGTTAGAAACAATGCTGTTTCTAATACAGCTCCGTGTGTCAATGTGTCATGTCATTTGCACTCACATAACATCTGATTTCAGCCAGGGCATTTTATTAGACGCCATATCTCTATAATGTGTCAATACACTTTATCTAACATACGTATTAATCCAATGATAATGTGAGCCTGAAACAACCAGTCCTCATCAGATTCTAATAGTTCCTCTGGAGATACTACACAAATGTTGTTGTGTTTAAAACCATTAAAACTCCAAAACGCCAACAGAAGTAGCAGAAAAATAAGACACGTATATAAAAACTACAAAACGCAAGACTGATTCTCCATCAGGCATTATAATACCATAACACTTACGACGAACATGGACTTGTGTTGATCCTTTTGTGTTGTCTTGTTGTTGAGTGGGCGGGGCTGTGTGGTGTAGGAGGCGGGCCTTGCGAGCTACAGACCAATCAGAGGAGGCGTTCTATGCCCCTCTTCGCTGTCAGTGGTTACCATAGATATGATTGGCCACAAACTGGCTGTGTATCATGCCAGCGGTTAGCTAGCGGCTAATGTGAATGCTGACGATTTCCGCACCATTTTCCTCTAATATTCCTCAACTACACCGTCAAATATTAGACAAAGCGTTTCTGCAGATCACCCTTCCGCTCTTTGACGGTAAGTTGCTATTATTTACCCGTTAATAATTGCAAGCTAACGGATAGTCAAGCTGAAAAGACTTGGAGGCTTCGTTAGCTAACAGTCATTGAGCTAGCTAAGATAAAGCGAATGGTAATAAAAATAAAATAAAGGATATGCAGAAAACATTGTTCTCCTCGTAAATTACCTGGTTTGGTTCTATAAAATTAGTCCCGCTACCAGCTTGAACACGCTAGCCCACGTTAGCACATCCACAAGCCACTGTTGCTATGTTGTGTTTTCCTGGCAACTCAGTAGCTGTAGCTCTTGTCTCCTATCTCTCTCTTTTTTGCGTATTTTACATTAATAACCGAAGGGAGTACATGGCACTATCTGTTATTAAAACTAACGTATGACCGTGTTTTAATAGGAATGTAAATAAATGGCAGAATAAATGATTTTGTTTATAGTGTGACACCTGTAAGATGAGACATTACCTTGAATAGGAGATTATCCAAATACAGGGAGCAAAAAAATAATGGAGGGCTGTTGCAGATGTTCTTCTTACTGTTGATGTAACCGAGAGGCTAGGACGGCTGGGGCGGATTGCGATAATGCATCTCTGGCTTATCTTTTGATAATTATTTGTCAGTTGCTTAACAAATGTGTGTTTCGTTGCAGAGTGTTTGACTATGTCAGAGAAGATGAATGGAAACCCTCCTTCAGCGGTGTGGAGATGACCTGCCACCCCATCGGGAATGGTCAGAATGGGGCCAGATGTGCCCCTTCTTAATGAGTACAAGCAGGAGTTCTTCTGGAAACGCTTCCCCCAAACAGTGTTGGGGGGTCCACGCTTCAAGTTGGGCTACTGTGCCCCGCCGTATGTATACGTCAATCAAGCCGTCCTGTTCCTGACACCATGGCTTTTCGGGGGCATCGGTACCCTGCTCTGCCAGCTGCAGCTGCTGCAGGAGCTCCATGCCGCAGTGCTCTCTGGTATGCTCATGTTCGGGGCTGCAGCGGGTGTCCAGGCCCTGGCGCTGTACGCTGCTCGGAGGAGTGGCACGGTGGAGAGACTTGGTGCACCCAACATCCTGGTTGATGAAGAGGAAGTGGAATTTACCCACTGCGTCAGCCCGGAGACTGTTCGATTCATTGCTCCCGGGAAGCGGTTTGGGATGAACGTGGTGTTGCACACGGTTCTTGCTGGGGTGCTCTGCGGCTTTGGGACGTGGTACGTGTTCCTCGGCAGACTGACTGCTCTCTATGGCAGCATTGGTGTGTCCCTGGTGGTCTTTGTCCTGAGCTGGGTGACTTTATGTATAGCTGAGTATTCCCTCATTGTAAATACAGCGACAGAGACGGCTACTTTCCAGGCGCAGGACACTTATGAGATCACCCCACTCACGCGGCCCCTCTACATTTTTATTTTCATTTCTGTGGACTTGGCTGATCGGTGAGCAACGAAACAATTGTCCGTTTAACTGAGAAATCATCTTATAGAATACTTGCTGTGTTTGCTGTCATAATAATGTCAGTGTCTTGCTGTAATGTAGGTTCTCGAACCCTGTCCCTGAACTCCAGCTGGCCAGCCAGGTTCTCCATGTGCTCTTTCTCTTCCTACCTCTGCTGTGGGCTCTGGGTATACTGCCTCCCCTGGATGCCCTGCTCCTATGGGGCATGGAGCAAGCTCTTGTGTTTGGTTTAGGAGGCTCACCAATGTCTAGCAACCTCAGGTACAGTTTGGTTTACAAACGGGGCCAGTAGCTTCTTCCTGTGTCTTGAAATAAAAAAAGAGAATATCTGTTTCTGATCAAGGCTGTTATTGTCTTTGGCATTCATATATGTGGTATTCTGTATATGCCTGTGTCAAACCGATAATATATTAAGTCACACTTGCCTTCTTCTGCTCCCTGTACAAGTTATTGCTACTGTACACCTGTAATTCTGTATACTACTTTCACCATGCAAGCATTAAATGGAATGCTTTCATGTTCAAAATGCATTTTCTAAAATAGGTCCAAACTACATATTAATGTCTTAATGTAAAGCCTGATATTAAATTTAATAGCACTATCTTCAGCATTTTTAAAGAGTAAAAGAAGTTCAGTTCATTTATATCCTGCTCATTTTCTGTGGTAAACCAGTCCTCGTCAGATTATAATAATTCCTCTGAACTGACAAGTGTGATGTTTGCCTGTGTATGCTGAATGTGTGTGTACGCTGTCCCACAGACTGCTGTTGATGTTTGGTGCATCCGCCGGCGTCGCCGTGTGCAATTACTTCATCCCATCAACGCTGGGTGTGGTTCTGCTCTCCATCTCTACGGGATTTCTGCTGAGCCTGGACCTCAGCCAGGTTGGCACACTCTGCAGAGGTTCCAGGGGAGCCTTCAGGGACCGGGGACTGCGCAGAGGGGGGTCACCACCTCCTCCCCCCTGTTCCTTTGGCTGGAATCTGGGCTGCAGGGAGCTACTGCTATATTTGACCCTGCTACTGGTGGCGATGGCAGAGGCAGGGCTGTTGCATCACTTCCTCGGTTTAGTTCAGTCCCAGAGCTTAGTTGCCGGGCCCCAGGCTCCTGTCAGCTACCTCCTCCTCGTACTCTTCTGCCTTTCCTGGGCTCTAGGAGAGATCCAGGGGGCGTACATATTTGGAGGGGTGTTCCTCAATCCCCTGTACCCTAAAGGCATGTCCAGTGTGCAAACTTTCAAGCAGCGGAACAGAGGGTTATATATTGCTGCAGCAATCAGGAGAGTTCTCCTTTATTTGGGTGAGCTTGTTATTATGTATACAAGTATTTTTTTCTGTTCACATCTCTCTCGGGTCCTGACCTGTACTTTATCTGTGTTTTACTTGACAGTGGCTCCATTTGGAATGATTGCCTTCCTGTCTATGGACAAATCTCTGCAGCAGCTCCACAGGGTTTCCCTCAGTGTGGGATTCACACGGGCCTTTAGAGTGGTATACTCACACTTGATATTTTTCAAACACATAAATATGCAGTAAATATTTATACCCTTTTTAAGATACGTTCAGACATATTCTCTGCACAAATCAGATCTCTCTTTAAAAACTCTGGGAAAACAAAGTCACCGTCCTGACTTATCGTCTGCAAAAACTTTTATTTAAATGAACCGTGATTAATCGCAGAGTGCTCTTCTCTTGATTTTTGTGCCTGTTATGTTCAGCACGGAGGTTTCTCTTTGTTGCTGTGCAGGTGTGGCAGAGCTCAGAGGACGCTCTGCTCCAAATGGTGGTGGTGATCTTGGTGCGGCTTGCAGCTGGAAGCAAAACGCTGCCGGGTTGGGACGACTTGGGAACTGGAGTTCAGCTTCTTTTGGTGAGTTCAACTCTCATTTCCCCCTCATGTATCTGGGCAGTGTTGCATCTAACATACTGTATTTTTACCACCACAATGATTTGTCAACATTATGTTCACACAGCCATACATCCATTAACTATACACATTTGTCTCTTTGAACAGTCACAAGGGTGTCTGGATCCCAACTGACATAGGGCAACAGTGTGCAACAATAAACCATATCATTACAATAAACCTTAATTTCTGAACCTAGGCAATATTTACACTTGTGGGTCCTTTACACTCCTCTTAATGTTTGCCTTTCTTCTGATCCAGGTGGGCCTCCTGATGGACAGACTGACGCAGTTCCTGGCCAAGCTAAAGTTCACCCTCACTGTGTTGGTGACATCTTGGACGGAGAAGAAGCAGCGCCGCCAGTCGGCTGGAACTCTCCTGGCTCTTAACGCCTCTCTGTGCCCATTGTTGCTGGCGGTAGTGACCCTCTCTGCTCTGCTCTCTGCCCCTCTGCTTCCCCTCTTCACTCTCCCCATCTTCCTCGTGGGGTTTCCCAGGCCTCAGCGAAGTTGGCCTGGACCCGTGGGCACCGCGTGTCCCTGCCCTGACTCCATCTTCTACCAACAAATGAGTGGAAGTCTGGCCTCTGCTCTAAGGACGGCCTTTGCAAGAGGGTCATTGGGTAAGTTGTTCATGCTGTGTATCTTTTCTGTTTTTGATATTTTTGTGAATTCACGTTATGGAAAAAAAGAGAATTTCCTCTTTACATGTGTTATTTTTTTTATTTTTTATTTTTTTACTTCTAAATAGGAATGCCAATAATTAGTATTTTTATGAACCACATCTGTTTATGAACCAGATTAAAATATGAATATTTTAAATAAATTAATTGTAAATAATAGTCAAATATTATGGTTAGGAAGTAAAAGAAATGCAGGTTGTGAGCTGCCTTTTTGACTTACTATCCAATTATAATAACAATTTAATACATTTTATATATAATGCACTTTTCATCCAGGGATCTCTGAGCATCCCGTGAAGTGACACGCACAAAAAAGCCCTGATCTGTATTCATTACATCCCAAAGTTTCCACAACATTCACTTTGCAACACTTGTAAAACTAAGCTGTGCTGATGCTAGGATTTTATTCTCTGCTCTATCAGGAGGGGGCAAGAGAAGAAAAATGATTCAAGTAGAGTGTCGTTATTTAAGGGTCGATGATTTGATGATTCAAAACTCACAAAAACTGCTGTGGGGATGTAATCACCAGGTCTTATTGTTTTCCTTGAGCTTGGGATGCTGTCGCTACAATGTATAATTCAGAATAGTTGCTTGTTTGGTTGGTCCTCTCGAGTCAAACGATGGCATTTTGTAGCGTCATCCTGCTTTGCTCTCACTAGGGGCCGTGGAGCAGTGAGCAGGAAAGTAATCTGCTCAGTGTGTCACTTCACATCACGGGGTAGCGGCTGGGACTATTCTGAGATGTCGTTATGGGACATGACATTATCCTTGAGCCAAGCAAGCACTAGTCAACTTAAAACAAAAGCCTCCTTCACCTTGGTATTCCCTTTCATCTCTGTTTAAACATATCTACAAACGTCTTCTGATTGCAAAAAGGAAAAGACCTCATTGCATAAAAAGGAGTGAAATTTTACACGGTAATAAAAAGCTAAAGAAGCGATTTAATATTTAGATCTCTGTGCAGTCACCCAGTTAAAGCGGCAACATGACCGTCTTGTTCTGTTGTGATGGTACGTATCTCAAACAGCTCATCCACTAGTCATGTTATCCAGTAAATAGCAGAGGGAAGCAAAGCTGAAAGAAAATGCGAGGAATGTGCGATTAAATTCCATAATGCTGTTACATGTTGCGTGCTTTCCTTTCTTTCTCTCAATTTACATATAATGCCCCCTTACATGCGTCACTGATGACTGATGATTTTCTTTCCATTTGTAGGTTCTCTAGCTCCAGGCTCTCATTTCCTTGGCCGCTTTCAGGACCGTATGGTTTGGATAATGATCCTAGAGAGAGGATACGGCTATTGTACTGTCAACATTAAGGTATCGTATCTTTCCGTTCATCTACTCAGACTCAGTGCAGTCATTTACAGCAAGGTTACATAACGTATTTTGGTTTGTTTCAGGGTCTGGAGCTGCAGGAGACTTCTTGCCACACAGTGGAGGCGCGGAGGGTGGACGAGGTGTTCGAGGCTGCTTTTGAGCGCCCGGAGCGTCTGGGCTTCACCCAGGGCTTTAACCTGCACTGGGGAAACGCCCTCACCCCTTGTGCTGCACTTGCAGTGCGAGTCTATTCTGACGCCCGAAACGTCCTATCTGGCATCATTGACTCTCATGATAACTTGAGGAAACTTCAGGATGACTTCATGAAGTCGCTGATCTGGTTGCTCCTGCGGTACTGTGTGCAGAAGCATAAAGGGTTTCTGTGGAGCAGTGAAGAAGGGTCAGGGATTGGAGGGATGAAGTCCCAGTCTTCACAGTTAGCCCAGACGACGTGCAACCAACAGCCTGAGGCTGTCTTTGTAGAATCCAACGTGTCTTCTCTCAGGTTCAGACAGGACAGCTCCAGTTTGACCTCCTTTGGAGATTGGTCAGATGAGGATGATTTATTCGGACCTCAACCGACCAGACGGACAGTGGCTTTAGTCACTGCAGAGGCCCAGCCCGGACAAACCACACTGCAGACAGGGGCCTCTTTGCCAGGCTCTGTGGAGATGGACAGTCTTTTTGAAAACATGGCTCTCTCTGCCCTGCAGCCCTTGCAGCCCCTGGGACTAGGCATCGGGATGCCAGCGGTGGACAAAGGCCGTAACCCTGAGGTCTTCAGAGAAAGCCCTGGCTCTCTGCCTCAGTTGAACTTCAGCTGTCCTCAGTCGGAGATATTTAACCTACCAACAGGGTGGAGGACAGCACCGTTATTACCATCCCGCTTACTGTCGCTCAGGCCTTTGTTTCCAGAGGAATGGTTTAGGTTTACGTTGGGCCAGTTTGGGCCCACTGTGCAGGGTGAGACGTCTGAGGACATGACCAAAGCCCTGAAGGAGGATGAAGTCTTGAAAGAATTGCACGTTCAGGTTGCACTTTCATGTCTCATCTCCCTGGGGGCAGAGTCTGCCTTCACCAGTCCGAGTTACGTCTACAGGCTCTATTGTGGAGACGTACCGTGGACAGAAGGACTCGACTGGTTGTCCTCAAGTAAAGACCTTTACCAGCTTGCACTTCAGGCTTTCAGGTAAAATTGCCTGTTAGGACCTCTTGACTTTGATGACTGTGATCAGTACAGCTTATTTCTGAAAGCTCTGCCTCTGTTTTCGTTTGCCCCTAGGTTCAGTTTCAAGTTGTTGTTTGATCAAGCAAGCCTGGGGCCAATGGAGTCCTCCGAGGAATTGTTCAGCACTTTGGAGGAATATGAAAGGGACTGGTACATCGGCCTGGTGACGGAGAAAGGCTGGCATGACAGTGTCCTTCAGGAGAAACCATTCCTATTCTCTCTAGGACATGACCTCACCATGGTAATCATATACACTACTCGTTATTTGCATTCTCGGCTATAGAATATTAAATTACATAATGTTAATACCTAGAGCCTATTTATATTCATCGACTGGCATAAAATGTAGGTGACTTATCCAGTGGAACATTTGTACTGTCCTTGTCCACAGGGTACCTACACAGGACGAGTCCTGTCCCTGCAGGAGCAGCTGGTACAGGTGGGCCGGCTGAATGGAGAAGGGGTTCGTGGGCAGTGGGCAAACCTTTCCTGGGAACTCCTGTACGCTACAAATGATGACGAAGAGCGGTACAGCATCCAGGCTCATCCGTTCATGCTGAGAAACTTAACTGTCCAGGCAGCCGATCCCCCTCTAGGATACCCCATTTACTCGTCGGCGCCCCTTCACTTCCCCAGCCTCTGACCTGTGGTTCCATCAGCCATCTTCACGTTACGCTCTAGAGAAGGAAGCAGATGCTTTTCAGTCGGTACTATCACGGCAAAATGTCAATTTCTTTTGGTAATTTCAAAATACATGTGGCAACTACGGCAAAGTCCAGAGAAAACTTGTAAAACCGTTTTTATTTCCAAACTGTTGACTCTAAAACTGTGAGAGTTTTGTCTCTTTGGGGAAACAAATTGATTTCTCATATTAATTTGACTTTTGGGTGCTTTATTTCCTGGACCATAGAGGAAGGAGCGGTGGCATCACCGCTGTACTCTTAAAATAAAAAGTTGCAAAATCTAACTGTCAGTGTGGACTACTTCCTAGAAAAGCACATTCAAAAAGAAATGCTGAATGTGAATTGTTGGGTTGCCACCGGTTTGCACACAGGTTTGTTTAATGTGTGCGACTTAAACAAAAAATTAATAATTACATTTAGCCAACTCCCATCTAGACACACGCAGAATATTTTATTGTATTTGTTAGGTTTCACAACTTAATGTGATGTCCCCTCCATGTCCACAAAAAAAAGGGACAAGAATTTTAATGTTTTGTTAAAATATATCAAGGATGTGCCTTGGGTAAGTCTTGCCGTATGTGTATGAATGGTGTTTAGTGCTATCGTTTTGTTTACAATTCACCTGTTTACAATGTAGAATGAAGAGTTAAATGAATTTGTCCTCAGTTTCTTGTACATATTGTTCATTTTTATATGTTTAAGTGTATATACTTATAATAAAACTGGTTTGTAAATGCAGTTTGGTCATGTCTGATTTAACAAACAGGGAAGAAACTTGATTCAAAATTTTATTAGGTATTCAAAAGGTCAGTTATGGCAAGTCATTCTTTCATATAGTTGTGTTATACATTTTCAAAGGTTATTTACCAGAAGCTGAACATTTATTATGAAGGGTAAAACATTAACATTACATTTGCAATTGGTAGAGAACTGAAAAGAGAATGTTGAGCTTTAACAGAAGTCATGTCTTCAAAACTTTATTTTTTTTTTTTTAAAGCAGAATTATTCAAGGTCCAACGTTGGGAATGCAATAAACCTGCATGCTGTTCAGGTTGCTACTTTCAGGCAGTCTTTGGTTTAGTGAAGTATGCAGAGTCTGCATCCTGCAAAAGAAAAGACCAGGTATCAGGACTATTTTGGCCTCCATCTTTGTGTTTTTATTCAAGGATGAAAATTGAAAATCTTAAGCAACTGCGTGGTGTTCACGAGCATGACCCAGACGTTGCTTTAACTGCAGGCTTGACCGTGCTGCTTCGATATGTTAGCTTTTATGGGCTTTTTTTTTTTTTCCTTCACAGAGCCACCTGAAGCAGCAGCATGTGACGCCACGACGGCGGGCCGGTTGGAACATGACCTTTCCGGATGGCCCTCAGCTGTCACTGTCCAGCAGAGGCCACCAGACGCACTGGTCAGTCAGTCAGTCAGTCAGCCAGCCGACCAGCACTGCAGGGAAATAGCCGTGCTCGCTGACAAAACCTAGCCACTGCCTCCTTCTCATTAGACTCAAGCAAGGTCAGTAACGGCTGAGACCTCCAAGCTGTTAAGAGGCAGCTTCACATAGTGTCTGATTTATTCAAGTATTGTTCACACAGTGACAATCCCCCGGTCTCAGGTCTAATGCAGCAAGGTCAACCTCGCAGAATGCAGCGGCAACGCCGAGCTTACAGAGGCGTAAGAGCACATTATAAAAAGAAAGTTGGTTACCAGTCACAGTAGAGAAAATACATGTGGAAAAAATCCTAGCTGTTTCTGTTAAATGTCCCACTATACTGTGACGAAGTCAATGTCTGCTGGTCAAGAAAACCAGCTCATAGTAAAACCTGGATTTTCAACAACTCAGTATAAAAATGCTTTTTGCCCATGTGGACCATCCTAACAGTGAACTAGGCTTCAAGTTGAGTCTGCATCATATCAAATGTACGCACAGATAGCCCAAAATGATGTACCTACCAGACCCGCTTTGAAATTCTGTACCCTTTTCCTGCCCAGCACGTTTGTGAGGTACCAGGCAAAGGTGGGGGCATACTGCCAGGCGTAGTAAAACAGGAGGAATGGCTGCTGAGCGATCCACATTTCCTTGACGCCGTTGGCGATTCCCACCAGCATTAAACGCACACAGCGAGCCGTTGGCATCTTGTGTTCCTGGCTGCCAGCTGAGGCCACGGGCTTAGGCAACGGGAGAGAAACTGGTTACTGACACACTGAAACAACAACGGCTATGTCACGAATTATCAAAATAAAATGCATCACCTTGCTCAGTTCCTCCGTGAACGCGTTGTGGACGATCTGTGACTGCACCGGCCCAGGGCACACGGTGCTAATGAGTATTTTTGGATAGTCAGTCAACTCACTTCGAAGGGAGTTAAAGAAACCCTGTGAACAGCACAGTAACAGTCAGCAACGTCACAGGCTCAGGTGGGACAGACAGTCACTTCTCATGATATTTATCTTACGTAAATACAATGTTAAAGAAACCACACACATGTTACAATATGAAATCTCTTCACCTGAAGAGCGTGTTTGCTGGCGGAGTATCCCGTTGCCAGGGGCGCCCCAGCGAGGCCAACGACGCTGCTGACAGTCACGACGCTCCCGGTGCCTCGTCTCGTCATGTGAGGCAGCACCTGCTTCGTTAGGGAGACCGTGCCCAGGAAGTTGAGCTCCATCAAGGCCTGGTACACGTCAACACCGGTCTCCAAACACAGAGAGCGCTGGCTGCGGCCACCGTTGTTTATCAGGATGTCAATCTGGGAAGGCGTGGAAAAGAAGACAACAGCAGAGAAAATAGCATGATATTTTCAAGTAGAAATATTCTTATCATAATGAAACCGAGAACAGTCGCGGTGGCCTTACATGTCCAAAGAACTGAATGGCGGTTTTCGCTTTTTCCTCGTGAGATGTCCTTGCCAACAAATCAAGTGGAAGAACAAGAATATCCTTATCCTCAAGGTCGGAGTTCTCTTGGAGAATAAATGACAAAAAGAATTCACCTGGTCACAACTGAAAATAAGACTAACTCATGCAGAGACTGTTTCTGTGTCTCGCCTGAACTGACTAAAGAGTTAAAGTGCTTGTGCAAAAAAAAAAAAAAAAAAAGCATAAAACCGTATCTTACCTACACAATGACGTTTGACTCTGTGTAGCTCATCCTCGCGGCGAGCGGATAGGATGAGCCGCGACCCACATTTCGCCAGCTGGTAGGCCAGCTCTTCTCCAATACCACTGGAGGCTCCGGTGACCCACACCACCAGCCCCTTCAGCTTGGTCTCTGGAAGACACAAATTACACATTTATTTTTCAGCGGTGCCGTTCGTAGAACAAAGATGACTGCTGAACTGAGGCAGAAAGCAAAAGAGCAAACACATTTTGACGAGTCAAGGAAAAAAACTGTATCTCATATAACAGAGTTGGCACGCTTCCATTTAGCTGCTTCTTCTTCAGGGTTCATAATGTAATATGCATGCTGGCTGACTGTCGCCGTGTTTTCTTGGCTCACTGGGACGCTTTGGAAAAGACCAATCATTAATGGCAGGTCAAACAGTGAACTGTTAAAACTGAACCATCCGTGCATTTTATGAGTGACTTAAGGACATTTCTTCTTTAAACTTTGTACTTTTACCACAAACGCTTCCAAAAATTACTTTTTTTTCTTGTTTTTTAGATTTTGCATTCAAAGTACAGAATGATAAATAGATTTCAATGGGATTGCAAAAATATTGCTATAATTGCTTCAGACTAGCAAAAACATGAAGCAGCTGCTTCACACAATACAATCATGTTGTCAACCCTTCACCTACAGCACACTTGATTCGCACCTGATTCAAATTATTCTCCACTGCATAACAAATTAAAAGCTGTGTTTTGGTTTCGTTGGGTATGATTTCATTTTTATGGTACATTACATTTCTGCTACATCCATTCCACTTTTAATATAATAAACTTTTTGTACATTGTGTAGCTATATATATACTTTCAGACTGTCTCGCTGCCACTAAACTGGATGATTTTATGTTAACTCCAACAACACAACACACGTGGAATTTGGCCTTTGAACACCTCAGAGGTAAATGTGAGTGACAACCTTTTTAGAAACAGTTGCTGGTTGTGACCTTGTCAAGTTACTTTTATGGCGGACTGGCCGAACTTTTAGTGAAGCGAATTAGAAATAAGGAACAAGCAACACTTGGCTAACTCACCTGGCCTCTGCCCTAACAGGCATGCCCGCAGCAGAGTGAAGTCTGCATCCGCGAAGAAGAAATACAGCAAGTGAATGAGTGAAACAAGCGCTATGAAATAACACAGTGCAGATGCAATGCAGCAGTCCATATTTCGGAAACACGTATGAGTTGGGCTGAATGAAATGCAGCGAGGAGAAGAATAAATAGATACGGGTAAAGGATAACGACGTCACTTCCTGTAATACTTTCAGAATTAAACTCGGAAGCCGCAGAGACAAAACAGAAACAATGCTGAGAAACATTATCTATCTATCTATCTATCTATCTATCTATCTATCTATCTATCTATCTATCTATCTATCTATCTATCTATCTATCTATCTATCTATCTATCTATCTATCTATCTATCTTCCTCCCTTTCTCCCTTCCTCCCCGGGGTGAGTCAGTTTTGAGTAACAGCTGTAAGGAACCATAACCATAAACCTTAGCCAAGTAAAACTCGGTGGTTCTCTAAAATGTTATCGCTGTTTCACAACACGTCGTGGCACAAGTGGAGGGTGAGGAAATGTGTGCTGTCATCTGATGTTACAGCAATGTACATGTCAAGAGAGAAAAACAGTGTCAAGGTTAAAAACTTTGGTGATTGTTTTGTTGTTGTTGAAAGAAAATTACACGTTTATTTTATTTTATTTTATTTTATTTTATTCATTTTTTGCAGTTTTGTTTTGTGATCAGACAAATATTTTGCAGCACCGCTTTGCATAAGGCTGAAAAAGCCTGTGTGAAGATAGGCTAAAATGTATACATGTGCTAAAAAAATGCAAACCTAAATTTTGACACTCTAGTATTGAAAACATCATTTTACAGACTGATTCTAGTATGATTAGCACCGATACACTTTTAAATCCGCATAGTGTTACGTAGCAAGGCTAACAAATATAAACACTGTGACATTTTATTAAGAACGGCTCGCTGTAGTTATGCAAGAATATAATGTTTTCAACTCACCAACCCATGTCTTTTATATGAAATGTGCAAAGAATAGACTGGGTTGCCTATATTTATTGGCCGTATCTTTAAGTTTGTTTGATTGTTGTTTCTTCTTCATCTTCTCATTTAAATGTATTTTCTTTTTTTCTTTTTTTATTATTATTATTCTTTAAACGAAATGATAGTTTTGTGACATTAAAGCGCCCATAAAGCTCTGACCCCAGAATCGCCCCTGGTCTCGCAGCCCAAGCAGCAAAAACTCTTCAGAGGTGACGTCATGTTTTAGAAGACGCAACCTGTAACATCCGGGTCCTGCCGCTTCTTCTTCTTCTCGGCTAGTGGCTACTAGCTAGTTAGCTGTCAAGAGGAGAGGCTGGGGCTCAGACCTGTCAGCTCTCCCTCCCCCCGGCTTGGCCGTACAAAGCTCCGGCCCATAAGCTTCACAACAAAATCCGATAGAATATTCTTTATCTTGCCAGCTGAGATGATGTGATGCATCGCGAATGATTACTCAAAGAGGGACCCAGCTCCTCCTCAGTTTATCTGCTCTGAGTCTGAGTCCTCGTTGCTAGCTAATCGGCTAGCTAGCCCAGCTAAACCCTTCCGTTTCGTCGGTGTACCCTCTTTAGTGTGAGTCGCAGACACTCGGCCCTCGTCCTCGTAGCAGCTCTGCACCCGTTGCTGTCGGTCGACCAGTATTTTTGGGGTTATTTGGTAAGTCATGAAATGTTTTCTCTGAATCCACAACAACTGTTTGGGAGCGCTGGGCAGTCAGCTAGCCTAGCCTTGTTAGCATGTAGCGAGAGTACGGTAGCCATGGAGGCAGGAGGCAGGCCTGTCAGAGTTAGCTGCGAGGGACAAGGGTCAAGGCCCACAACTAGGTAAAGCTGTCTGTTTGAGTTGTGGTCTGGGTTTGCCACACACAGCTAAATTTCTCCGTAGATTCAGTAGCACTATTGAGCTTCGTTGAGCGGGTTTCACGGTATTAACCTACAGCGTAGCACAGCGTCAGTGTTGTATTTAACTGATGTTGTGGTTCGTGGTGGTTATCGAGTAACTGGCCAGTCGCTTAGCTCTGCAAGCATGTAACGATGGCTGTAACTCGCAATGCCCCGTGTATGGTGAGGTGTTCTGCACTGCGAAGGTCAGAGGGTGTTGTAGTGTATGAGAAGATCACTGATTAACTTCATTCACTGCACCACGCCAAGTGTTTAACTTGACCAGTATATGACCTGAAGTGTTTTCAATTAGATCCACCAGCAGCGTTCCTAATATGTAGACAAAATGTGAACAGAGGTCTACTATTTTTAGACTAGAGCAGGGGCCTTAACCGAGCTTCAACATGCTAATGGTTTGCCACAAACGAAGGGAAGATGGACCGTTTCATTTCAGTTGTTACAGTCATTAGTGCATCCATCTGCTGAGCACTGCACTCTCATTATTATTATTATTTTTTAATTAGTTTAGAAAACTATTTTGATCTATTAAAATATACCTTATAGCAGTTAAATGGTTAAATAGTTAAATGTGTATATTGCCACACAAGTTTTCCAAGTATTGATTTATGATCCCAATTTATTTATTTTTGTTTTGATTTGTGTTACAGGCTGTTTAGGACAAAATGGGTGCGTTTCTGGACAAACCAAAGATGGAAAAATATAATTCCCGTGGTGAGGGTAACAACCTAACGTATGGGCTGAGCAGCATGCAAGGTTGGCGGGTTGAGATGGAAGATGCGCACACGGCAGTAATCGGTCTGCCTCATGGTCTCGACCTCTGGTCATTCTTCGCTGTATATGATGGGCATGCTGGCTCTCAGGTGGCCAAGTACTGCTGTGAGCACCTGCTGCACCACATCACCAGCAACCCAGACTTCCAGAGTGCTTTGCAGGAGGACCCCTCTGTGGAAAGTGTGAAGAGTGGGATCCGCACAGGATTCTTGCAGATCGACGAACACATGCGAACCATCTCTGAGAAGAAGCATGGCGTGGACCGCAGTGGTTCCACCGCAGTGGGGGTGATGATTTCTCCAAGCCATATCTACTTTATCAACTGTGGCGACTCGCGGGGGCTCCTCAGCCGGGGTGGAGCCGTGCATTTCTTCACGCAAGATCACAAACCCAGCAACCCACTAGAGAAAGAAAGGATCCAGAATGCTGGTGGTTCAGTTATGATACAGCGAGTTAATGGGTCCCTAGCTGTGTCTCGGGCTTTGGGAGACTTCGACTACAAGTGCGTTCTTGGAAAAGGCCCAACTGAGCAGCTGGTTTCTCCAGAGCCTGAAGTTTATGCAATAGAGAGAAGTGAGGGCGAAGATGAGTTCATAGTACTAGCTTGTGATGGCATCTGGGATGTCATGGCCAATGAGGAACTGTGTGATTTTGTGAGGTCAAGACTAGAGGTTACAGATGATCTTGAAAAAGTCACCAATGAAATTGTTGACACCTGCTTATACAAGGTATGGCATATCTATAAACCCAATTCTGACATTTTGGTCCAGTGTTTGGTATCGTACTTATTTACTGATTTGTTTATTATTCCACAGGGAAGCCGGGACAATATGAGTGTTGTGTTAATCTGCTTTCCTGGGGCTCCGAAGGTATCTCCAGAAGCAGTGAAACGGGAGGCTGAGCTGGACAAATATCTGGAGGGCAGAGTAGAAGGTACAGTTTTTTTTTTTCCACATTAAGTAACACAAGTTGATGGGGATAATATTAATTTTGTAAAAAGTTGTATGTCTGATGGATTAATTCTATTTCCAGATGTTGTCATCTGCTCGTTAGTACCTATCTGGAGAGGAAAAGGGTTTGAATGTTTAATTAAAAGGAGATCATACAATATTTCAGAGTTTTCCCAAAACCTTGGTGTATTAACATTTAAAGGCAGAGACCCATCATCAGTTCACAGTATTTATTTTCAAGTTTCAAGCTTTGTTCTTGCTGGAGAATGTGAAACATCAAAACACCAAGTCAAAGAATTGACATTCCTTCTTTACAGCTAGAGCGCTACTTGCATAACCATGTCATTGGCATCCCATTTTATTTTTCATAAAGGATTACCTAATATTTGCTGTTAAGGCCCGTGACGCCAGTAATGGCTCATATTGTTGAATGCATGTTTCCAGGAAATGTCATGTTTTTGAAGTTGTAGTGTTGGTGCAGAATTGATGGTGCCACTTTGGCCTTATGATCCTTGTGTTTTCAGGGGCTCCAGTGTTATTGAACATAATCATATTCTTTCTGATGCTTTGCCAGGCCTCTTACACAGCTGTCGTCTGTTCTTGTTTATCATAATTTTTTTCCATAAATGGGGAAAAAAAAAAAGTGCTTTCTTTTTCTGAAATGCTGTCAAATGCTGTTGACTTGTGGCTTATTGCCAGAGTACTTGAATGAATTAGATACTAATTCATGTCATGTGTACAATAAACCAAGAAGAATAACAAGGACATGTTCTGTTCCAAGTCCATCTACACCTGCTTCTGCCACTACACAGTTAAAAGTGTTATGAACCTCAACTATGTCCTCCATCCATGCAATTGCACGATTGGCTTAATAGATTTGCAGTTATGCAGACTTGGGCTTTTTGGTGCAAGGCACAATAAACAAACTTTAGTTTGTTTGAGTAGTTAATAACTCAACCCAACGTAATTCTTAACAGAATATTATTACCCTGTAATCAGGTGTCAATCACATTTTTTTTTATTGGGCAAACATTTCATTGCACATGTTGTTCTGATATTTCCAGAGGGACTTTATATTAAAATATCTAAAATTATGTAATTTTCTCTCCTAACAGAGATCATCAAAAAGCAGGGGGATGAAGGTGTCCCAGATTTGGTCCATGTGTTGCGGACGTTAGCAGCTGAGAGCATCCCTAACCTCCCCCCTGGAGGAGACCTGGCGAGCAAGTAAGTGAACTCTGTGGTTTGAATGGATTACAGCTTCCTTACGACATTATGTGTGATGTGGTTTTCTTCGTCGTGGTGATTGTCAATTTAATCACTTGTGTCTTTTTCATTATTTCAGTATGCTTAAAAAATATAATTATATTAATAATTTTATATTTTTTTTCCCCCCTTCAGACGAAGTGTTATTGAAGCAGTGTACAACAAACTCAACCCCTACCGAAGCGATGACACAGTAAGTATCCAGCTGGTCTTTAACTCTTTGAAGGTATGCTTTGTTTAGCGTATGCATGGTTTTGATGTGTAACCAGCAAATTAACTAATCTAATGCATGTCTAGCATTCAGCAAAATGGTACAAGCAAATTAATGAAAGTTGAACTTTTCAATCAGAAAAACAAATGTGGATTGACTCCGCAATGACATGGGTGTTTTGTAATTTAACTTTGAGAAGGACCACAATTGTATTGAAGATTGTGTTCCAAAAAGCCTCAGTCCCCAACAACGTGAGCTGATTTCGCTAATTAGTGCGCAGACAAACCACAAACCTGTTGCCCTTGTCCACTCAAATATTGAGTGTGAATAACGGTGGCATTTTTAAATTGTGTTCACACATTGAGTTTTCTCGGAGTTTAAGGTGCCTTCTGAAAGCCGTCAGGCCCTTTGACCTGTGTGTATTATGTTGTAAGTACAAAATGTGCTAAATTGGGATTTATTTTTTTTTGTTTTGACACCAGTCTACACAAACATTTCAGTGTAAAAAGTGAAATGAACTTCTAACATATGTATAAATGTGTTGAAAGCAGCTCATACAAATGTTACATTGTGTTTATCATAGTCAGCCTTTTAAACAAGTAGTTTTTTTAAAAACCACCTTTGGCAGCATTAGTACTTTCATGTCCTCTGGACACATCTGTAACATCTTACTGCCCTATTGTTTGCAGATGTACTCAAATCCGGTAAACACGTAAACTGTTCTCTGAAAATTCATAAAGAATTATTCTTAATGAATTTTAAATTCGAGTTCTGGCCTGGCCACCAGGGCTTTAACGTTCTTGTTCTGAAGCCAGTCCAGCGTTACTGTGGGTTTCGTTTGTAAGTTGGTGGTGTCACGGGATACTGTCACAAAGTATTTCACGGTTAAAAAGTTAATCAAGTCATGGAGATTTGAAATTAAGGTTTCATGTTATCTCATAAATGAGCTCTTTCTTCCGTCCGCTGGTATTAAGAAACGACCCTTGTTAAAACAAGCACTAGTTGCTCTGCTCCTTCATTTACAGCAACTAGTCTTCAATCCTTTTTATGACTTAACGACTGATGATCTTAAAAGATGCGCTGTGTAATGTGTGAACTATCTGTTCAACAATCTACTTAACCAGTGTCCACAGTAGTCGTCTGTGACGCGCTATGTGTTGGGATGTGGGAGTTTGTCTACATGTCTATATGCACAGTTGGCAGCATAGTTAATGTGTCGGATGTGTCACACGTATCTACAACCAGAGTGTGACCTAACGGCAACATAGTTATCGTGATAACTATGTAAACTATTTCAATCTCATGGAATCAATAAGCGCAATTTATATAATGCTGTTGCTTCAAGGTCTAGCAGCAACAGCGAGAATCTCATTAAACGCTGACAGAAGTATTGTGGAAAAAGTGCACAGAGACAAATGTGATTTTTGCAGATTAGATGTTTAAGCGAAAGTATAAGACTGCATTGTACCGAATTGTAACTTGGCAGCATTAGTATCATCATTAACCGTGGTAAAATATTATCAAGTTATTCCAACACAATGTGATTCAGACACATTCATCAGGGCGCATAGCTGAGGAGCTCTGTAATCTTTCCATCAGACCCGCAGGCAGTTTCTCTTTTAAGCAGTCGGTGTCTTTACACGTCGTCTTTTCAAACAAATATCCCGTCATGCTGCCCTTTTGTTGTTTTTAATACTTCTTTTCATGACATCTCTGATCTCTTGCTTCGTCTGAGTCATTCTCGTGGCCACGGTCCAATCTCGTTTCTCTGTTTGGATGGACAACCCCCTTTTCAGAAGTCGCTGCAGTTTTTGTATTTTTTAAATGACTTATTTTTAGTCATCAAGCCTTCTGCTCCTTTCAGAGCAGTAATGATCATCTTAGCCTACTCATCTAGCTCAGTCTGCATCTTAATGTTTGACCAACCAAGTTGATTTGTGACAATAAATCCTAATAGCCCATTATAAACTCTGACAAGAGAAAATACATAAACCCTCGAGATGCTGAATATTCCAGTGACACATTGACACAATATCATGTTTAAAATACCACTAAATAAAATCTACAATGAAGGATGTGGGACATGATCCAGATCACAGGTCAACCCATTTATTTGGAGTTCTTCTGCTGCTTTGTTGTGTGTC
This sequence comes from Mugil cephalus, assembly GCF_022458985.1. Lineage (NCBI taxonomy): Eukaryota > Metazoa > Chordata > Actinopteri > Mugiliformes > Mugilidae > Mugil > Mugil cephalus. The sequence continues at coordinate 11,296,778 of NC_061786.1, forward strand.
CTGTAACAAACTTTAAAGACTCTGTGGTGGCTATTTTATATCACCACTGTGAAAATAATGATTGTGTCCCAACCAGAAATAATCCCAGCAGGGTATTTGTTAGACCTTGGTCCACAACAAAGAATGAACAATAATGGTGTAGAAGTTATACCTCAGACCTTGATCTTCTACACGAGAGCAATCGTAATAATATTTGAAAAACAAACAAACAAACAAAAAAAGAATGGACAAACAAGAACAGTCTCAAGTCAAAGAAGCAAGGTTATGTTTGCTGACACACTTTATGTTGCTTATTCGTATGCATTTAGACTGTATAGACCATGGCTGTGCTATAGCTGCGCAGACCTTTACTGAAACTGAAGGGCCGCCGTGAAGTGGTGATCTTCTGAAGCTAGTTTGTCTGGGAGCAGCCAGATTGTTTGCAGACGGCGCACTCACTGTTGCTAGGTAATGTCACAGCATGAGCAAACACTGGAGATGTCCCGATAAAGCTTGTTGCCCTTCAACCAAGTGCTTTTAACACTGGGTATCTGCCAGTGCCGATGCAGATCCGAAAATGATATTTATCTAATTTACACAGCTGCCCAATGCGCACTTAAACATCAGCCTGGAATGAGGTAATTGTACAGTGGAGCTTCCTCTCTTCGCAGATTTAGCAGTGTTGTACCTTGACACATTTGTTTATTTAGCCAATCTGAGTGTTGCACCACTACACCTAAGTATTCTTTTAATGCCCCTGAGACCAAATATTGAGTCATATTTTGAAAGTGACACAATATATTTGAAATGTGTCGGTCCACAAAACAGAATGGTGCACATATTACTTATGCAAAATGGTATGTGACCTATTTTTAAATGTTAAACTGGATTTCTTTCATTTATTTACCAAAGTGTGCGTCTGTGAAAATCCAGACAATCAAAATATCTCCATTGTAAACACATTTTTGTATTTTTATTAGTCACTTTTGATGTTCATTGTTAATCACTGTGGTTATTTCGGGCTCTGTTGGGCTGAGAAGGCACTAAAAATGTTGTTTTTACCAGCTGTAATAACCCTTTAGTTATAGTTGGTATAAACAACTTCAGTTTTAGTTTTATATGTTTTAAAAACGACAACGAAACTAATTTAGTCATTATTATTACTAGTCATTATTTTTTACTGTACATTATGGAGAAAACAAATCACTTGTTTGTAAAAGAAGCTTCAAAAATACATGTCGACAACACAAAGACAGTTCACAGTTGCCACATGTTGGCAACAAGAATAATGTTAAATGACACAAGTAAAGTGTAGATTATCTGTTATATTTACAGTCGCCTCAAAGATGTCTGTGGGATTTAAATGCCTCTGTTCACACTTGGGAGATTGAACTAGATTTCTCAGTGTGTGTCTCTCACGGATGTAGAGCCAGAGTCTGAAGGGTTTTTCCTTCCTCTCCTCTCTTATCAAGGACTCTGCGTCCACTGACGACATGTGGTAACACAACCTCCTACCACTAACACAGCATAGAGTTTACAAACCACCATCCTCTCAAGACCCACAGCAGCTCAGCTCAGCAGTCTGTCTCTCCGTCACTCTGAGCTTTTGGTTTCTAAGAAGGGAATTTCATGGGAGGAGGAAGAGGAGGAGGAGGAGGAGGAGGAGGAGGAGGAGGAAGAAGAAGAGGAGTTGCATGCACACAAACCTGGAATAGTGCAGCACCAGTCCACTCTGGAGTTCAGGATCCCCACCGTCTTGTCTCCCCTTTATGTTCACCCACCTTAATATTCTCCTCTAAAGTAATCCATAACAAGTGAGTCCACAAGGTTTTCTTTCTTTATGTTAAATAATCAGCTTAAGTAGTAAGATTTTTTTTTCTTTTTTTTCTTTTTTTTGCTGTAATTAATTTGATTCACATTTCCTTGTGTGTGTTTGTATATTTCTGTTTTTGTGAAGTGCAATTGTCCTGTACAAACAGCCTGTATTTAATGCAGCTTGATTTTAAGTTAAAAAATGAAAGAAATGGAAAAAGAGAACATTTTATGCACTATCTGCCTTTTCCTGCTCTTCTGGAAGTCTAACAAATCTTTTTCAGTGAATATTACCGCTTGTCCTCCTGGCACGTCTCTGCGCTTTTACCTTTTCTTTTTTAATTCCCCCCCCAGTTAGTCTATGCTCCTTTAAAGAAACGGGTAAATTGTATAGTTGACAGCACAGTAAGCTTTCGATATCAGACCATTTAAATCCTAATTATTTTTTTCCCTGTGCTTTTTTTTTAATTGTATTTTACTTTTTATAAGTGTTTTTCTGTACATGCTCAAATAATATTGGCAAGCTGTTTCTCAGTCATTTTGAAAGTATGAAGTGGAAATATATAAACGTGTATATATTCTCATTTCTGCAAAGCTCTGCGGTTGGTTCCATGTTCGCACGTTTCTGTGCAGATGGACACCTGCGAGCGTGCGTGCCCTCTTGTGTGTACGTACACGCCGCACGCGTGTTAGTGGAAAGGCAGATCTTAATGAGCAACTCTAATTTCAACTCGCCGAGGTGGTTCAGACAACAAATCGGGCTGGAGTTCAAGGGAATCGCCCTCCTCGTGCTAACCCATTGTCAGCCTTTTTTTTTTTTTTTTTTCTTTCTTCGTTTCTCTCTTTCAGCCAGTGCTTCATATCAACTCAACAACATTTGAACAACTTTTAGCTCTATCTCTTTCCACACATATATATGACTGTAACCTGAGATGACACAAGTAACTCAATTTACCAGTGGTGTACAATGATTTGCTAGTCTTGTGTGGACTAGTGTACACACTTTTGTGTCATATTTAAATATCAGATTCTAAACCTACTTCCACACCAGTGACCACTGTGGGTGCCATATAATTTTTTTTTTTTGATCATATTTTACAGCTTTATAACAGCCTATGCCAAGTTTTATTTTTCTTTCTCATGAGATTAAGTTCTTTTGTATGTGGTACAGATAGATTTTTAGCATTTAACATCTGATAATTTGACCTATGTGAACAGTTAAAGCACTGAATATTTTAGACGGACTCGCGCATTAACAGTCGGAAAACGGTTCGAAAACATACGAGCCTCGTTTTTATTCAGGTAATTTGGAAATTCACACCAAGAACAAACACGTAATCTGCATTGAGTTCTTGCGGTTGTACAGCACCTTTTTATTCCCATTCGCTCTAAATAAAACCCTCCCCCATGGCACCACAAGCCACATCACAATACAGTTTGCTGCTATAGTGTATCACTTGTAGGTTAACTTTATTTCCCACCTCTGAAAAGACGGTCACTGACTAAATCTGTATTTAACACACTCGGTAGATGTATTTCTCGAAGAGAAATGGTTTTTATTTCAGATTTATTTTCTGCCATTTTTTTTTTTTTTTCTTTTTTGTTTTGTTTGTGTGTGTGTGTCTTGCATTGTTGGAAATTTCTGTATGTATATATTTTTGACTTAACTTTTCAAGGAATAAATCATGTCGCTTGAGTTTAGTTTGTTGCCATGGACAAAATGTGATTCTGGTTTGTCTTGAGACGGTTGGTTACATTTTGGGGGTTCGGGGCGGGGAAAAAAAAGCAAGAAAAAAATCCTCAAACACTTTGTTGTCCCCGTCGCCAACGCTGATGATTAGTTTTAAGTGATGAAGCTTGATAACGTGCTAAAATCAAAATGACAATCCTAACTATTTCGCAGGCTTTAGGCTTAAACGGACTCTAACTTTGATGATAATCCTAAATTAAAAATGCCAAAGTGTAGAAGTCACGGTACAAAGAGAACGTAGCTCTTACACTGCAACAGTCCAAAAATATAAAGTTATTAGATGCTATCCTGTAGCTCCCATTAGTTGACTTTTAAAGGTACTCTGTGGAGTTTTGAACCTTTGCCGGTGGTTTAGGGAAATGTTCGCTTTAAAGCGCACACCAAGAACGTGAGTGCACTCCCCCTGCCTGCAGGGGGCAGTAATGTGTATATCAACAGGTGGCGTCATGGTGATGTGGTGCGAGTGTGCCAACAAACCATTAGAGACTGGAGGATCGTGTACAAAGAGCGGGAGGCGGGGAGAAAAAAAAACCCACCTACTGACGAACATGTTACTGAAAATTTGGCTAGGCCTTATAGCAAAATGCATTTTGCTCAGAAATATTGAATGTAACTTAATTTTGTATTTACACTGAAGACTCCATAAAGTACCTTTGACTAGTCACCCTACAAAAAAGACAAAAAAAACAAGTATAATATCGACAGGTTTGTTAAAGTGGTACAGTAGCAAACTCCAGACTGTAAACGTGTCAAATAGGAAAATAGTTTTCTTTGTGTTTGCATGAAAATATGGTTTCACTGAATATTCCTTCCCACAAAAATCAAATTTCAACAAATAAACCGCTAAATGGTTAGCATATTTTTCAGAGTGCTCACCTTAATACTTGTATGTCTACTGTACACACACATGTAAAACTCAAGCCAATATATTCGGTGTGTTTGCAAAACATTTTTTAGTATTTATATTAAAATGCTCTTTTTTTTTTTATTTAGCTAAGCAGTTTATATTTAATCTATAAGCTATTTATTTTGCTCTGCATAGCTTGTATTTGTTAAGTGCACTAAATATCTCCCCTTGTCTAACCTTTGTCTGCACCCTGCTGCTTGTTGATATTACAGTGTGACCCTGAAAGCCACATTTCATGCTATTTTTTTTCTTTAAGCTTAAAGAGGAACAAACTTATTTCTTTGTATGTCGAAGCAGTTTATAAACCCGCGCCCCTGGACTGTCCACCCTTTAAATTATCCTGGATCCTTCAATTATTATTAATGGATTACCCATTTCTACAACTGGCTCATTCCTCATGATGAGAATTGTTAGAAATTAACTTTGAAATGTTGAAAGTTGCTGCAGCTGTAACACATTTGCAGATACAGACAGTGGCTTGGTCATGATTTGTCCGTAGACATATTATCAATTTTTCCTAAATCATCCCTGTTACTTTCCCAAAAACTGATCAAAAAAAAAAAAGGATCCCAAACGTATATAGTTTTAATCTCTCATTAACTGAAATACCTCATAAACTTTATAGTAAATGTTTTTTTGTCTTTTGTTTGGCGATTTTACTTTAACAAGGACCATCCTCCGATGGCTCTTCCCTGTTATTGTTTTAACACTGATCAATTAGAGTGAGATAAGGTTGTACAGTGTTCGAATTGTTCTATTAACTAAACAGATGACTCGAGAAGCTACTGTAGAAGACGACTTGTTTTAGTGACTAGGAACACTATTGGCCTCGTCCTGTTAGCTCCCCTCCGACCCCCCCCCCCCCCAGCGTCGCCCTCAAACCTGTGTAACCTCACCCGCTTCGCCCCCTTGTGTGATGCTCACTTGGCTCAAATCTATAATTGTATCGAGAGTTCAGGGTTTTAGAAATGTGAGATGTGTGAGAAAATAAGTGACTAAATGACAATAGTCATATGCACTGACCATCTATAATCAGCTCTTTTTTTTCCAGAAAATTATTGTAGAATAAAAAAAAAATTAAAAATTAAAAAAAAAAAAAGATTATAAAGCTATTTACCTTTGGTTGCCTGGAAAGCATCCTGTATATTCTTGTATGGAGGACTACCTGGCAGAAGTTGAAAGAGATTTTAAATGCTTGCGCCCTCTTGTACATAGTGATGTACCTCAGTTGTGGCGTGTACTGTGTGACCCTTAGCAGTGGTGGTTTACTTGTCCCCTCCCAGGGGGACCTGAGCCTCCCTTTGCTGACCTTTTTCAGCTCATAAATAAGCTCACCGATTTGCCTTACCCAAATCTCATGTTGCCCCCTAAAGTACTTGTCCAACAAAACACTATGAAGAGGAGTACAGATTAAAAACTTTGTCCAGTTTAAGGTACTTAAGCTATCAGCAAAGTGACTTTGTCCTGGTTGTCACAAGGTACAACTTTTCAAGCATCGCTGGTTTGTTTTTTTTTTTTCCTGTTATTATTATTATTTTTTTCCATGTTACCGTATTGGATCTTGAAAAAGCTTATTTAATTTTCACTGCAGATGATGTCATACTTTTAACAAATGCAAGTGTTTTAACATGGTAACCTCGTAAGCATTCAAAATGTGCGTACATACATTAATGTCTGCTCTATTTATGATTACATTCAAGAATAGCTTTAGAGTGCTGTAGTTAAGTATCGTCGATGTTGATTCAAATGCTTCTCAGAGGCCTCTGTGAGTGATTTTACAAAGTTCAATAACTGTATATTTTGTATTATGTTCTAGCTCCAAAGGAATGGCAGAGAAAAAAAAAAAAAGAAATGTTTAAAAAAGCTTTGTTCCCTGAACTAAATTGTACTATTTGTGTTGTCGATTGAACAAATTGCATTCCTTGCTTGTGAATAGATGCGTTTTTCTCCCTGCTCCTTAAATTTTCTCCCCTTCTTTCCCTCCTTTCTTTCATTTTTTAGCCTTTGAAGTTTGAATAAAATTTCTAGTTTGCAGAATGTATTACTAAATAAATGGGTTGTCATCTTGTACCTCATCATTTCATCGCTTTTTATCTGCCGGGGCCCGTTGTCCAAGTGAAACTTTGTGTGACCGTAACAGGTAAAATACAGCTTTACTCAAACATGATAAAACTGAGACATGTGGTAGCAGGTGTCTACTGTAAAAGCTGACTAATGCCAGAAAGTGATCTGCTGAAGTATGAACTGCCACTTCAGGGAAGATGGAAAAAATAAATAGAACACTGAGGTGATTTCTTTTTTTTACTGTGGTAGAGTATTTTCTCATCCATGTGTTAAGACTTTTTGAGGGCTACCTTCAAAACAACTCAAATAATCCACCTTCAAACAAAAATAGGATGCACCTAATACATCCTCTTGCTATATGTTCAATCCCAGTGGGGAAACGCTCCAACTTGCATATAATAATTAACAAGCTCTCTAATCGCTGCATGCTCCGATGAGCCCCCGTGAGCTCTCCAGAAGCACGAGGGGCGTCGTTGACCGCTCCGAGTATCCGAGTCGTGTTTGTCTCCCTGCTTTTTTTTCTGTCAGTGTGCGGTGAGAGCATGTAAGGGGCTTGAGCTCCGAGGATGGGTCAGGGCAGTCCACGGCCACTGGGATTAAGAACCGTGGGAGGGATTACTTGAAATGTCAACATAATGTCATAGGCTGTGCTAGAAGGTCAAACGTTCAAATGGTGCTCAGTGGTGAGCAGTTAGTAGATCAGGTACAATTTGGATTGTTGTGGTTCCTGTGATGCGTGGACTAGCATGCAAAAAAGAAGCCCTGTATTATAGTTTTTCTTTCTTTCTTCAATGTTCTGAAGCACCGTTAGCTGTGCTGTTTACTGACTTGACAAACTACTAAGTATTGATTACTAGTCATTTCTACTTATTATGCATTGCTTTCTTTTCCAAATGGGTGAAAACACGTACTGAAATGGAACAAGATTTCTACTGGTTTCACATGGATTTGACTTTGTGCTCATCTTCCAACGGATCAATGTTAAAAAAAAAATAAATAAATAAATAAATAAAAAAATCCTAATCAGACGGCCGGCTAGCCAGAGGGGGGCAGTGTTATTACCTAAGACTGATTAGAAAATATTCTCACTATGACAAACAGCATTCTGAAAAGTTAACGGACGCAGTGACGGCTTTTAACGCTTTAACTCTGAGGTGTTAACGTCACAGTGTCCTGTGAAGTAATAATCTTTATACTGCAAATATCAGCAGTCATCTTTTCTGAGCACACTGTGGCGCTCACAGGGTTTTTCTTTGGTTATCATTTTGTCAGATTAGCTACGGGGATAGACAGCTGATACATCTTCATCAAAGTGAGAATAAAAACTCCTCATAAACAGGCTTGTTTTTATTTATTTATTTATTTATTTTAGTGCCCCTCTTTGAGCCATTTGCACGTTAGAACGGCACAAAATGTGACTCATTAGATCTCCGGCCACCTGTGCACCCATAATGAACCACGCTGCCCTTGTATTCCTCCACATAAAAAAAAAAAAAAAAAAGAGGCCGCGTCGGCAGAGGCCATCATCAAATGGAGCTGGCTCGTCATCTGCCTGCCATTGTTGAGCGCATGTCATGCTCTGCTTCTCATGGCGGAAAAAACCCATTTGAGCTTGACTAATGCAGCCATGCAGACGCAGCAGTAAGAGGTGGGGGTGGTAGGGCGCGCCGCACACTCGGCGTGGATGGTCTCTGCGCTGAGGTCACTGAGCTCCACATTTGTTAATTTGCTCCGAAGTGCAGCAGGAGCCAGATATATAAATTTTTTTTTTTTTTTTCCTTTTTCCAGGATTGCTCAAAAAATTATGCTCATGTGTCCAGAAAAGCAAGCGAGGTATGCGGAGATACGTGGACGTTTTCTCCATTAACAGCTACTGTTTGCCCTCTAAAGCGTCTCGTTCTCCCCCACCCACCATGCCCTCCTTCTCCATTTCCCCTTTCTGTGAGTGCTCTTGTTGCCCGAGGTCAGTTTGTCACAGAGAACACAAGCTTTTCTCACTTGGACGCAGCGATTCAATGATTGGTGTGTACAAACAATCATATCAAGCGGGGATGACATGTGCCCTCCCTCCCCTCACGCCCTCCTCTCTCCTACAGACATGAAATATGTCCTTCCCGCTCTCTTCCTCTCGCTCGGTCTCCTCGTTTGGGAGCGAGTGTCCCCCCGCATGAGATGCGTTACACAAGCTGCTGCCCTGGGAATCCCGGTCCAGCTCATTATCCTGCACCCCTGAGACACTGCCCGTTGTAAATCGGGACATCAAATGGTGCCGGCCCTCGTTAAAGAGCCACAGATACGCTCATTAGCATCAGCACCTTTCCTTGTTAGAGGCCGTATCGGCGTTCGCTCCCACCGCCCCGTTTGCATCCTGTCATCCCTCCTCGCTGACTGGGAGGTTTAGGATTAATGTCAGCTCTAGCCAGTGGGTCATCGCCGCTGTGGTTCAGATATGGGACTGATTGATCAGTGGTGGCGGGGAGCTGTTGACAGCTGCCCACTGTACCCGCCGCGGTTATCCATATTTCATTGTGTAGAGGGGAGAAGGAGAAAAATAAATAAATAAACCGGTCTCAGAATAACTCGTCTGGCAAGTGGCTGACTAGTTGTTTCTCACAGCCACGAGGCAGTGACAAAATAACAGAAACGTCTTTCATTACCGTATCAAAGCCTCGACAGTAGATTCACAGTTGGTTGATTTGTCAGCGTTTTTGTTGATTCTTAAGTCTTTAGGAATCTCGCTTCCCTCTGTAACCACTGTGACCTATAGAGGGCTATATTCACGTGCATCCTTGTCCTGTATTGATTTGTGCTCAGCCTCCAACATGCGGTTGGTTGTTATCGCACACCAGCAAGAGGAGGACTGACTGGCGTTCAACACGTTTTCCTAACTTACAGGATGAGTTTCAGAGGCTTCAATGGAACCACTTCAATTCTTTAATTCTCCCAATCTTGGTTGGTCCACCGGGAGAAAACGCAGCAAACTTACAGTCCCAACATACGTGTTGACATATGACAAACAAGATAAATGCGGCGGTCGCAAAAGCGTGTCAGCACTGACTGAAGCAACTACCACTGCGTTAACCGCAAAGCACGGCCTCGAACTTGACCTCAGAGAAATGAAAGCTTGTATGTAGACACACAACAATTAAGTTGGTTCGTTAAATGCAGAATTGGGTTTTCTCCTGTGTTAGGCGATGCTAAAGTTATACACTCTATATACTCTTAATCCATATCAGCAACTGTCTTCATTGCCTCATCAGTGTGACTCAAATTGTTATCCTCTTTGTACCCGTGCAGCCTTCAGCATGTTGTGGTGTCTGCTATTAGCTACAATGATGTTCAGAAATGTTCAGCTGACCATGGCGTCCTGTCGACATACTGTCCCACCAGGCCCTCAACCACAAATTACTTTCATTAAATCCTAATACTGATCTTCTTCATCTCCTCCGCATGCTGCCTGACCTCTGGTAGCATGCAGCCACTGGGTGAATTTGAGTCATTCCTCCTGCATGCCGTCAGTTCACTCCATCTGTATCGATACCTCACATTCAGCTCATCTTCACCCTGCTCTTCTCCTCTCCCCCCTCCCCTCAGGACCCAGACATCCTCTTCTTCCGTGGTTTCAGCTAAAACGAGAGCTAATCAGAGGAGGTCAAGCCATGTATTGGTTCCCTCATGTTTGTCCGCCGCCACAATTAGGAATCTATCCCTCAATCCACCACTTGCATAATAATGTGATTTGATCTGATGTATGAAGTAGTAATTGGACATTTCATACCTGTCTTGGCCGCTGCTTCATTCCAAACGGTTACTGACAAAACAAAATTTAAGTATCTTAGACTAATAGTTCGTTTAATGTCAGCATGCTAATAGTAACTCAAGCTATCAAGATAAGATATGAGTAAAGAAGAGCTTTAAAATTTTGTAGATCTATAGGTATTTAAAAATATGTGTTAATTCTCCATTTTAAATTCAGTAACTAGCTTTAGCAGGCTTATTTTTGGTCATCAAACTGCAGGAATAATTCATGCAAGGCAGACATTAGAGTTATTAAAGATTGTGTCGTTGGATGAGAGATGAGAGAGGACGTTTCCGAGGCCCGAGGCTCCAACGGAGGCAGTTAAGCTGCATGAACCTGTGAAATTCATTTTCGCAGCGATTTATAGGAGACGGCATCATCATGGCCGCGCGGGAAAAGGGAAACAACACCTGCAGTGGCTTCATTTTATCTCATTCCTTTGCTCGAAAAACGTTTCGCTGCATAAACAAACTTCTATGTAGACGGAGGCGACATTTTTAACACCCATCACATCTCAAACAAAAGACTTGGTATGCTGCTCGGTTTCTAAAAAGGTGGGATGCTGTAAAAAAATGTTTAACAAAAGCAATGCAATCGTTTTTCTTCAAGGGAGCTTAACGCTGCTGAAAATAGTAAGAAAGCAACAAGTTATGTTTTTGAAAAATATATGCTGATTTTGAATTTACTGCCAGCATTGCATTTTAAAAAGCATGATCACTTCTGTTTTCAGTACCGTTTGTTTTAATTTCATAACGCACCAAATGTTTTTAATGGATTACTGCTCTTACTATAAAGCCTTACAGCTTTAATATGTGCACAATGTTCCTGCAAAACCCGTATATATATATCATTCTTTAACAGATGTAGTTATTCGTGCCATAATGCACCCCCATATCGTCATAGTTGCTGGCATTAGAACCGCGCGCTCATAACAAACATACTGCTCCCTCTTCTTTTTAGTATTGGGACCCCACTATACAGGATTTCCAAAAATAATTTCAAAAATTTTATTTGGCATACCAAAGGTCAAAGTCACTCCATCTGGAGTGAGCTCAAACCCAGAGAGGGTGGTTACACTTCCTTGTCTTCTCTGTATTTTTATCTTTTCATTCATGGCTGCTGTGACAAACCGTGTTCACTGGCGGTAATCGCCAGGTGTTTCTGAGCCCATGCGGTGTTTTCTACTGCAGAATCCCAACTGTTTCTAATACAGTACCATCTAAAGATCACGGCCATTCACTATTGGTTTTTGGCCTTGTGTCCTGTGCAGAGATTTCTCTGAAACTTCTGAATCTTTCAATTATGTTATGTGTTGTACGTGATGAAAGTCACAAATTCTTGACAATTTTACATCGAGCAATGCTTTTAAACTGTGGAACTATTTGCCCATGCAGCCTCCCTGGTCTTCACTTCTGAAAGACTCTTGTCCTTTTCATACCCAGTCAAGTTGTTGACCCGTTGCCAATCAATTCAGTTGTGGCAAAAACGTATTGGAAGGTGTTCTACCAGACTTTATTTTGGATAACACTACTTTTCCAGTCTGCGCCTGTTTCCTTGTTGTATTAAATTATATATGAGGGTTAAAAGATTAGCAAATAATTGCATTTGGGTTTTAGTTACATTTTGCACAGTGTCCCAACTTTTCTGGAAAAAAAAAAAGCGTTGAATTTATTTAAATGTCTTTCTCCTGTGTGGAGGTCAGATTTTTATTTGACAATTCTTCTGAAAGCTTAAAAAAAAAAACACCTCTCACTTTCTCAAATGTATCAACCATTGGCCATTCATACCTTTTCATTCTCAGACTTTGCTGCTAAAAGCGTTATTATCTATTGTTGGTGCTTTTTTTGCTGTTGTTTAATTTCCCTGCGAGTTTTCCACGTTACGATCAGGAAGAAGGATTTTGCTCGTCCCTTCATGTCATTAAGAAGCAATGAATCAAAATTTTAACTCTTTGACTTCCACACTAAAAAAAAAATACGATTAATCGCGATTAAATATCATTAATTTTTAATCTATATTAATAGCGTGCACCGCAACTTGAGTATTTTGACATATTATTATTAAAATGTTCACACAATTGTACAGATTCATACATACATAAATACTGAAGCTGTATGATGTATATTTTCATCTGTTCAAAAGCACTATAGCTCGAAAAGTATAAAAGCCACAGCTTAGATATTTGTATATGTAATGTGTTCACACATGGGAAGATTTGTGTATCTTACAAACTGAATGACTAGCAATGGTTAGAAAATGGGTACAAAATGAGAAATTATCAAGCATTTTTTACTACAAAAAAGATCAAACATGTGGTTACAATGTCAGTTAAAGGAGTCAAACCACTAAATGTGTTATGTGCAATAATATTTGCCGCTACGTTTACATGGATGAAACGTTGTGAAAAATCTGCGATTCCATTTCACATGCATTATAAGTGAATTAATTATGTATTGCTCTTTACGCGTGGAATCATCGGGCCAAAATTTAAAACAAAAAGAAGGAGTTTGGTTTCAAACTTCTTTGACATTCATTCATTCAGTGATGAGCGAGATGGACCCTCGCAGTTGATGGTGCTGCCTAAAACGCTTCTGGTTATTTCACTACCCCTATGTTTTTACATATCCTGTTCTTTTACAGGATTATCATGTGTTAGTATTTTCCTGTGTCGATGGTTAACGCTACCCCTCTGATTACAAATACCTCCCAGCCTGAAGGAATACTGGTGTCCATGTAAACGCAGCAACTCTTTCCTCCTCTGAGTGTATGTATTTTCCATTCGAAGGACGCTTCGAGAGTGTCGTTTTTAAATTTAAAGCGGCACGGAACAAGGCTTTAAGTAGACTTTTTCAACGTTATTCATCCATTCTGCCAAATGGGTTCAACTCAAGAGGGAATCAAGTGAGCTGTCAGTGTTTCTTGGTCCATCACACGACTCAGGTGCTTTGTAATTCACAGACCTCACTGTGTGACCTTTCGTTTAACGTGTGGTGAACAATGGTGCTGAGCTAAGTTGCTGGTTTAAGGCTGAAACTTTCCCAAGTCGAAGTGTCGACTTCCTGCTGCGTGACCAGAGATTGTTGAACCAACTCAGCCTCTGAATCAGCGCTTAAGTCCAAAAGTTAACACTGAACTCTAGAGTACTGTATATCTCCAAGCCTTCATGAGAACAATTCTGAGTCCCATAACTTGGTTCTGTGTGAAATTTGTGGCCATGAATAAAATTTTGAACTGTCACCCTATTGTGTGCTGTTTTTCTGTGAAATTATAAGCATTCATAGCCGTGTGTCTTACGTCAGCAGCAAATTATGCAGCGTGGCGAAGTGCCCTCACTCTCATTGTCCCTGTCATTAACTCCCCCTGTGCTCTCTTATGACCTTTCATAAATACAATCGTTCTTGTCTGACAGTTGCCGAAACGAAATTAAGAAATTGAGCGCAGCGGCGATGAAAGAGGTCAGGAACGGAGCAGCCTGGATATGACGCTTCATTTTTCTGAATAAATGTACATGTATGCTTTTATTGTGTACGAGCACTGAGTGAATAATGTGCGACACTAAATCTGAGCCTTAGAGAATTTTCACTGCGTATCACTGAACACAACTGTTGCTACATTAAGTTGCTGCTTATTGTATCACATTACATTGCCATATGATACTGCGCCTATAGTATTTAGTCACATTAAGGCTGGTTTGTCCAAAAAGAAAAGAAAAAATCTATTTTTTCTCCCATTTTTAATTAATGCATGTTTATCATTATAAAAATGGTATTTAATTCATACCAGAGATTTAGTCAATGTTTTGATACCAGAATGTGGAAAAAAAAAATGTTTCATTTGTTGAGCTTAATTAGCGTTTTAGAAGAGAACAAAAGACCTAAGCCACACACTGAAGAGGAAATTGCTGAAGAATGTAATTTCTGAATTTAAGGTCACGCGGTACAGTTCTAGTTTTGTACTGTATTTTTCAACCTTGTGAGGAAGTCATTGGAATTGACAATCGCATCCTTTAGAGGAGGAATCCATTACCGATATTCATTCATGAGAAAACTTCACGGCTGTTTTTCCTTTTCTTTAGCTTTTCATCCTTTACGTTATATCTTCATTATTCAAAGACAGTAAAGTTTGATATGGCATTAAAAAAAAAATGCTTTTGAACAAGAAGTTTGGTAAGTTTCTTATATTTCCTTGACTTTTACTCAGAAGAAAAGTTAACATCACACGTCTCCCTGTGACCCTTTTTCCTCTTGTAAATGACGATCTTCTTCACTTGTGTGTAAACGCTGCACCCACTACTTTATTTTTATATGTTTTTTTGTTTTTTTTTTCGAAATGCAACAGGAAACCACCCTAAAATTTGAATTGAAGGGTTTGAGTACAGGAATTAAACGGTTTGGAAAACTGTATTTACACTGCATGACTTCCTATGTTGTTCCTTTGTATAATAAAACAGCGTGGGTTGGAGGGGGGGGGGGCAGTCTGTGTTGGCAAGAAATTCACCACCATTCAACCACCGGCCACAAAGCACAAACAGCCCTTTTTCCCCTCTGCAGCAGGAGCAACACTCATTAAGGCATCTTATGACTTTCCTGCCCAAACTGGGAATTATTTTCTGTTTGTCAGTGACGATTACTCTAATTTGCCCACAAGCCTCTTTGCTGTTTTTGTGAAAAGGGTTTCCCTATTCACCGCTATCCATGTGAGGAAACTGCTATTTTGTGATGTATAAAGACATGTGTTATTGCCCTGTCTGTGCCTTACACACAAACACAATTCATCAACAGGTGCGGGAGGAAATATATTTTTTCTCCCTCTCTCTCTGCAGGAGGATGTTACGTTTGGAGTGTGTAGGGTAAGTGTGAGAGAACAAAAGTCGCTGGCCAGGGGCATTCAGCCCGCAGGAGGATTTCCTTGCTCAGCAGAGGAAAGAAGGAAGGGAAGCCTTGATACAGCTGGCTGTGTAGAAGCATTTACACAGCGGAATTAACTTGCTCTTGGTCAGCAAAGCTCAAAGTCAGACATTAGAGCAAACCCAATTAACCTAAAGTTAATTATAGTTATGCGGCTTTTTCAAAACAAACCTACCGATGGAGAATAACCAACATTTTCCCAGGTGTAAGCCGCCCCTTAAAGAACACAAGACGTGTCTTTTAAGATGATCCACAGCAACAAAAGCAGAAAATGCTGCGGCACATGCACCGACTACCGATGTACCATTTACGTGGAATCTTAAAATGCCCTTTGAGGAAAGATCAAAGTTGCCGCTTTGGCTTGCTGGGGTGACTTAAATTAGGGTGGCAAAATAATAGAAGAGAAGCAGGCGTATTTGCGGTGTGCTGATTTGTAATGGTTTTTCTTTATCTCTTGACACCTTTCATTTGAGAGTTGGGATGCTTGGCCTTGCCATCAGCAATATTTTATATATATATTTTTCCCCAACACCAACGCTTTAATCCCCTCGAAGGATGTTTTATGTAAAACATGCTTTTTGTGCCCAAGGAAGATATTTAATCAAGATTAACCTTGGTATTTTAGTAGCCAATGGTCTAGCTTTGTGAGGTCTCATAATGGAAGACAATTATGGCACTACTTTCAGTGCTGAGGATCTGCTCTTGTGAAGGGAAAAAAAAAAAAAAAAAAACATTTATTTATAGTCAGAATTTTTTTGGTGAATTTTTAAAAGGACATGTAAAGGGAGTGTATCACAAATGCTGGTATAATTTGACTTTTCTGACTAAATAAAAGTTCAACAACCCCTCCTTTGTATTACAGGAAAAGGTTATTGGTCAAATATGTTTAACAGACAGCCTAAAGGCAGGTATTTTTTTCAGAGCTGCGTGGATTCTTAAAGAAACTCGGTGATTAATAGGCAACTTGATATTTAATTTTTCGTTATTACTGTAAATGTACCTTTAAACGTTTTTTTTTTTTTTTTTTTTTTGCTTCAGATTTTGCACACAGGAAAAAAAATACAAGGGACCCTCATTTTATCCAACAAAATGATCAGTTTTTGTCCAGAATACTTAACCTTTCTTCTTCTTTTTAATACTTTAAACAGTCACTGGTCTGCTGGAAATGTGGCAGCAGGGGAGCACTGCTCTTGTGAATGTCTATTCATGGCTCTCGGAGCATGGCAGGCTCGAGTGTCCTCACATTGTCTGCTAAGAAAGTGCAGAGAAAATAGTTTTCCTGGGTGGTCCGACTCATTAATACACTCTGCACTTCTTGATTTACGGCTCACAGTTCAACTGCTGCTAATTAACATGAAAACACGCTACAACATGGACAAATGAAAAAAAGGAAAATACAGGAGGAGGAGGAGGAGGAGGAGGATCCTGTTGTTGACTGAGTCGGGATGAACCTGCCCTCCACGTCAAGGTAGGGCATCAGAAACTGTTGAAAACTTTCCCGAGTAGGCCTCGAAAATTATATTATCCAGCTACCGGCTTAGCATGTAGCACGTAGCTCCTGGAGCTGTGTGCTAATGTAATGCTAATGCCTTTAGCTGCTGTTTGCACGTTTAGGTTATAAGAAAATAACTTTCTGAAGTGCGTTATTCTTTGTTAAAGGTATATATTTCCTCTGTTTTCGTGACTTTATTTATTTAAGTATGTATTTATTTATGTTTATCTGTTATTTATTTATTTGAAAACGGAATAAGAGAAAAAGCCCAAAACATATACTACGTTTTCTTTCAGGAAAATGGGGGAAAATCCTCCCGCTTGACTTCATTTATTTTTATTTATTTATTTTGATACTCATTGTCACTTCTTTTTATTTTACCTTAAAATATCCACACAGGAGGGTTTTATTCCGGATGTAAGGTTAACCCGCTTGTTTAAAAAAAAAAAAAAAAAAAAATGCCGAAAAAGGTAAATAAAACTGATAAATAGCGTTGAGGAAGATGATATGAATGAATATGTAAAGATGGCTTATTGTAAGTAGTTGATTGCCTCATTTAATTTCAATTAATTATTTTATAACACACCACTTATCTCTTATGTCCTCCCTGCTTCATATGCTGTATATCCAGGCTATTATCAAACCTTTTGTATAAATGATTTCACCAAAAAACACACACAAAAAATGTCATTTGAGTTTTCTTTTTTTTTTTTTAATAACTCTGCACAAGCACCTTCATGAATAATTCAAAATGAAAGCAAACTAATATAAAGACATACAAATAATAATATTGCCGTTCTGTGTGACCCATAAGCCAATGCTGCAGTTGTATGAACTCAAAATTCATTATCGATTGGGGCAGGTAATCTATCATTATTGCCACTGAGTGTGAACATTGATCTCCCTGAGCACTGAGTGTTGTGTATCCCAGTCTCTTTAACGTCTTTATTTCCTTTTTCTTTGCTTTCATGCCTGGAAGAGCAGCAGCACCCTGTTGAGGTCATGCACTGTTGCACGGTAACCTGTGACCTTGTCTAAAGCAATCGCCGTGGTCACGCACGCACACATACACACCGCCATGGTTCTCCTCTCATCTTAAGACATAATCTCTTTAATTGGTGTCAGAGTTGGGGTCCTTATGGTGAAAGTCCCACGCAGACGGACAGGCTCACTTGTTGACACTTGGGAGAAACAAACAAAGCAAGCCCAAGCAGGGCCTCGTCAATGTGCTGCTGAAACTTGTTAATCTTTAGTGGGAGGGGTGTTACCGCAGACCCTCTAGCCACTCCAGTCTGACAGGAGATCCTGCGACTTAAGTCAGCCCCATCTGACCCCTCGGACTATTCAGTCTTTGCACCTGCTCAGTCCCAACGTCGCATGGCAAGTTAGGGATGACACAGGATTTTTACCTTTAATCGCAAAGTGCTTCACAGCTTAAAGGAAAAAAGTATTTATTTTTTTCAATCGTCTCATTCATTTGGTCCTGATTAGGATTGTGGGGGGGTGCATTATATGATCCACCAATTCATGATTTAAGTTTGCTTTTATATGTATATGTTTATATGTTGTTAAACGTCAAATCTGGTAAGAAATCCCACGTCAAATTTCCCATATTGCCTCAGATGGCTTATTTTTTCTTATTTAATGCCCCTCAAGGTTATTCACCTGCAATGATATAAAGCACAGAAAAAGCCAACACTAGAGAATAAGGAACTAGATCGTGTTTGCCACTTTTGTTAGAGAAATTACAAAGATTAAAATGATCACACTTGTGTTGTGCTTTAATTTCCATTTAGACTCCAGATCGATTTCTCCACTAATTCTTTCAGCTTGAGTGATCAGACATTTGTTTTTATACTGGGGAAGTGAACCGCTCACTGAGCGGGATTGTTTTAGGTAAGATTAGATTTACTGGGTTTTTTGCATGAATAATATGAAGCACTTTCATTTATGAGGGAGTTAATTCACTGCTGGTAGAACTTTCTGCTAATTTGTGTAAATGTTTATAATACCTTATGATAAAATTTTCACTCTTATACAACTAGACTCGACTAGTATCTTTGTGCTTATTATTCTTGCAGTCTAATATTAAATAAACAGCGATAGGAGAATTTAACCATGACCTCAAGCCTTTAGTTCAGATATTCAGTCAGTAGAGCAGTGAAAGGCGTGTTGGAGGATGTTCTCATCACCCACACGATTCTATAAATTCTATTAATACTGCGAGATTTAATAACGTGAGCTGGGATCATGAATGACAGATGTTGCACCTGCTGAATGAAAGAGGTGCCGTTGGTTTGTTGCGGGGGGCCGCAGTTCGCTGTCGGAGTCACATGAGCTAACCTTTCACCCGGGCCTCCTGGACAGGAACCCGCAGCACACGCCTGAATATCAGAGAGCGAAGGTCAGGCCTGTTACTTCTTACCTGTGACCTCTAGGAAGACTCGCGCTTTGTCAAGGGGTTTTCTGGGGATGACTGCGAAAACGGGACCCCAACTTAAACCAATTAAATCACTGAATAGACACCCATAAGTAGGCTGAATGGCAACCTTGAGGGATTCAAAGACGCATCAGCTTTTGACATGAATCGTATGTCTAAAAAATGGTCACAGAAAGGTACTAGTAGTACTATTTTTTATTGGGTGTAAAAATATGATCCGGTGTAGCCTTCTCACAGGACAGTTAAACCAAAGGGTGTTTCAAATTACCTCTATTCCAGGCCTAGACATTCACCTGAATGCTCCTCACCTTTGCCACCGAAGAGCAGCGAGCAGAAAAAGGGGAAGGCACGATGAATGTGGAAAACGCGCATTAATAAAACAGGAAATTGGGGGCTAAAAAGTGCAAATAATCACTGGATGTGAATGTGTTCATTGAAGCACTCTTTTGGGTGCTAGCCCAATGCTCCCACTAATGGTCTGTTTCACTGAAGTAGGACCAGGAATGCTAACCTTCTCAATGCTTCACAACTCAGGGCAGGCATGGCCGCGCTCCCATTCGTGGACGTGCGTGTGTCTGCGTGTGTGTGTGTGTGTGTACACCTCGCCGTCGTTATCCTTTCTCTGGAAAAAAGAAGAAAGAAAAAGAACTCATTCTAGCGTACTCTCCCATCCTGTAATGAACAGAGCCTACATATTTATGTTTTTACCTGAGAACACTTGAAACACAAGAGGGGTTAAAGTAAAGAGTGGGGAGGTCTTTGGACCATTTTCAATATTTCCCCCCTCTGTGCCCCATAGGGCAAGTGAGGGGTTGGTTCTTTACAATAATCAGGTGACCAGAGGAAAATAGTGTGGCCTTAACAAGCACAAATTAAAAAAGAACATCATTTTCATTATGCAGTCAAACACAATTACAAGCTAATGTTTTCTCTGTGGAGCTGCCCCTGCTTTCAGGGTCTTTGTCCCTCACTCCTTAGTGTGTGCAGAGAAAGGCCCCGGTGGTCAATGGGCAGCTGAGTGGCGTGTTCAGCGGAGGCCCACATCCTTAGCCCCTAGCGCAGAATACGTTTTGTTAGAGGAGCAGCCATACATTCTGAGCAGATTTGTTGAATTAGAGAGCGCAGCGGGAGACGGGGAAGCGGGGGGTAAGTGATGGGGAGGACTTGTTGCTAGGTGACTGACATACAACTGCAGCATGCCAGTTTTCAGAGCCTGGCACTCCTTGTCTGTTTTCCTTTTTGTTTTGTTTTCTTCCTTATCACCCCCCCCCCCACCCCCACCCCCCCTCGCCTCCCCCTGCCTCCTGCCTCCCTCCCTGCTCCACCCTCCCATCAATTCACTTGTCTAGCCCTCCTCATTGCAAGTTGAGGTTGAAGTGTAGATAATAAAATGAAGAGAAAATAGACAAAACAGGATGAATCACGGAGGATTCTGCACTACACCTCTAGCACCTAATAAGCAGCCAGTCATCAGCTTTTCAACTGCGTCGATACTTAAAAACCTTACCGCTGCTAAGTGTGGAAGCAAAGGAAAAAATGCTTTTACGACAAAAGTAAAGGTGAATCTCCTCTTTCTAACGTGGCAGTTAGTATAGAATCTGACATAAAGCATTAACCTCATGGAGACACTTTGCGCTATCAGCAGAAAAAGAAAGGAGAAAAAAAAAAAGTGTCTTTTCCTGTGGCTTGTAAGTGACACACAAGGACAGGCAGGGTTTCTCCGAGCCCCCACCTCCCCGAAGGCATCGCTGCTTGGGAGCTTTGCCATTTGAAACATTGATATTTCCAAACATAATCCGAGACACGAGCTGCGGTCACTTAGGCGGGCTGTGTTTATTTTTGAAATGATCAATTTTTATGATCTCATTCAGTAATTAAAGCCCCCCACACACACCCCCTCCCTTTTTTTATTTTGAGAAACTCATTGAATTTTCCTGAGCAAACACTTCCTGGACTCCGATGAGTGTCTTGCCTTTCTCCTGACTGCCTGACTTAGCAGCCTGACCACTTACCTTGTCAACCCCCGTCACCACACATCAAGCGCCTCGGCCCCGTGCAGCCACGCCGAGCCTCTCAGGCCGTCTGCAGCCTCCGATTGTAAAAAATGATGGAAACGGGGACGAGTTTAAAGTCCCAAGTCCCGTTTGCGGTAGCTCCGTGTATAGACAGCAGGCAGCTTTACTCGTAACAGAACACACGTGTCAGTGTTGAATCGCGGACACACGGGCATTGGGCACAAATCGCATATATTTTTATTGTCATTTACAGGCATATGTTTGCAGCACTTCTGTGTTCAAGGGTATGAATGTATAAAAAGAAGTGAGTGTGGCTGCTGGTGCTGCCGACCGTGGAGAGGCTTTACCCGCACGCTTCCTCTCTCTGTTTGTCTGCAAATGTATTACACTTTTTTTTTTTTTTCTCCAAGTCATCTTTGAATATATTCATTCCCAGCCAGCGTAGGGTTTAGAGATTCAGGGTCATCTGGATTTTTGATTTCCCCCTCGGTGTCGCGTTTATTTGAAGCTCTGTCTGAAGGTCAAAACCAAATACATCCAAACGAAGAAGCCATTGTTGATCTGTTCCTCCACCTTGTGCCTCCCCATTCCTTTTCACTAAGAAAGCATCTTTCTTTCTTTGTGCTGCCGGAGGCTTATGAGACTATCAGAGCACACCTGTGCCCTGAGGAAAATTCCCTTGCTCTCTCTAAAGCTGTATTATTCAGCACAAGGCCATGACAGTCAGTGTTTCTAAAAGCATTTGGAACATTGTAAACGGTGATGCTAAAAACTGACAGGAACCCACCAAGGTAAAGAAAAGAAAAGGAAGATATTGTATACAATGTCAAACCTTTATATGTGAGAGGTTGCAAAATTGTCAGGAACAAAATAGAGACATATTGCATAGTAAAATAATCCTTGATGTAGCCTTCGTGTGCTAAAGAAACTTATAGATTTTTATATAATGAGAGGGGCTGTTTCTAACGTTACGGTCCATATACAGTACACTTCCATTTTTTGTGACTTTAGTGACTTTCTGACGACTATATTGATGTTGTTGGACACATTTCATTAATCTACAGATCAGAAATTACAATATTAAGTGATTAAAGTCACAACTATTTGCTGATGTAAATTTGAATCAGCATTAGCAATATTGTGGTAATTATTAGTTAATAATTAATTAATTATTTAATTAGACCAACATAAAAATGCAGCAGAATTCAGTTCAGTTCATAAAATATTAAATCATTTAAGCTTCATAGTGATTTTAAAAATAAATGAGTAAATGCATAAATGGACATGAAACTATCATTTTATATATTTTGTTCAGTTAAATGTAATTAACACGTAAATAAATTGTAGATTTTTATTGTAGACCTCTTTTGTTTGTTACGAGTTTTAACCAGTGTGTGTGTGTGTGTGTGTGTGTTAATTGTTGCTCATTTAATTGTAAGCCGTGCCTCCTTACAGTGGCTTTGCCCTGTTTATGCCTTTCCACCTGTCAGTGGACATGTGCGAGAGTGTATCAGGCAAAGAGAGAGCAACTGTTATTGATCAGCTCAGCCCAAATCTTATTTGGACTTGTGTTCTGGCTGATTGGATTAGTGGGCACGTCTCCTTGGCCGGGCTCCATACAACTTTCAAGATAAGATGGCGTTCACGCTGTCTCGAGTTGTACTGGCTCAGCCTCCGTGCTGCTGCTGCTGATTTGTTGCAGTGTGCCAAGCAGTTTAGTGGAACGATCTCCAAACTGAATCTGGACGGCAAACAGACTTGTATTATATTTTTTTTACAGATCAAGGACTTATTTTTATATTTATATTTATCCAGCCTTTGTATTTTCTGTAGAAAAAAAAAAGGACAAATAGGATGTTTTATGTTTGCTTGAACTGACTGAAAATATAATGTAAATGGCACCAAATTCTGCAGGGCTTGTTTGAATGAACGCTGCCATATCAGCATGAACTGGCCACACGTGGGCTCACACACACACACACGGCCTTTTATTGATCATATCCACTTTTACTTTGTGATATTATTAGTTTTCCTCGTTAGAAAAATCTGCTGCTGACTTTGTGTCTCATATCTTGCTCATTTACATTGACCCGAATCCCCAGTATGTCTGTTAAGTAGAGTGATTTAATCTTCCCTGGCAGGAGCACCCAGAGCACCCCTCTGCTTACCCTCCCAACATGCATTTTTAATCAGTATATTAAGATGTCACATAACAGTCTGAGCTCATCAGCGATGCCGCCGGCCATAGCAAAGATGGATTCAGCTGTTTAGAGTAGTATTAGAGAGACAGGCTGCTAGCTATTAGAGATTAATCACTGAATGAAGATGATGTGTAAAATGCATGTTTACTGGATGAGAACCTCACCCGGAGTGACTATTGAGATGCTAATAAAATGCCCTCTTTGTGTCTTTTTTTTTTTTTTTTTAGGGTATCGCAGGATGTTATAGTTACTGCGCGGCATAGAAAAGCAACGACCAGTGAGGAAATCATTTGACTCATCTTCTCAAGGTCCCCGAAGTCTCCACAGGGCCTTGTCCTTGTAGCACAAGACTGCTGATGCCACGCGGTGCACTGAGAGGCCTGCGCATGGATAAATATTTGAGTATGTGTGAGTGGCGAAAGCGAGATGACTCTCAGCCTGTCAGTTGTGTTTGGAGTCCTGGCATCAAGCAGGGACCTGCTCAGTGACACCGGGTAACTCAAGCAATGACATGGACACATACACATATACTTTATTTCTGAGTACAGCCACCCTCCCTCACCCTCCTCTGTGTATCTCACACACACACATGCACACAGCCCTGTCAGCTAACTCCTGTCAGAGGCATCACCCTCTAGGTAGAGTGGTGAGCTTGGTGCACACAGTGATCAGGCAGCTCACCAGCTCTGCCTTCTCCTGCCTCTACCTAGACAATTCCCTTCATCCTAATGAGGTCTGTCAGAATGGCATTTGACATAAGCCATCAATAAAGCACAGCTGACAGATACTAAAACTCTGGAAATCTGGGATACCCCTTGCCCTCGCGCTGAAGACAACTCTTTTGCAGTTAGAAGGCAGATTATTTTGATCTCCACTCGACCTAATAGATATCAATGACGTGACCTCAATTAGCTTTGCCAGAAATACAAAGTCCCACAAACCTACAAAGCTGCCCCCCCCCAACAAATTAATTTCCCATCAATTTTGCAGAATAGAGTATATTTTTAAGGATCATGTTGATTATTGTTATTTTATTTTCAAAATATATTAAACAGACAAAAATGTATATGCCCCTTGATTGGAAAATAACAACCGTAGCCAATGAAAACGTCTCAGTTTTCAATAGACCCTGAGTGTAATTGTGCTGCATTGTACACAGACGCTCTTCTCTGGAGTGAGCCACGCTGCAGCTCGCAGATTGCTGCTCATCTGCGGTCGGGCACCGATAAACACTAGCTCGAGGAAGCAATCCTGTTTTAAGGAAGCTCATCAGCTTAAAGAAGTACCAGTCATAAATCATTATCATATAGGATGGCACCAAATGGGATGAGTGTACCATTTACAATAAAGTAATTGTTACTTCACTGTGAAGCCACTGTGGTGCGAATCGTTCCCGTGAGCTAATGCGCACAATTTAGTATTTATTTATTTTTTTTTCTTATGCTATATTTCTTGAATGGACATATAAATATATAAAATAGATTAATCCAGCAAGCTATGTAAATACAATGAAGAAGTGTTTGCAGCTTTTCATGCGAGCTTCTTTTCTGCTCACATACAACACATTAAATCGCACACATCCTAAAGAGATATGTGTAAAGGTCATTGCTGAAAAAGCTGTGATAGTGCAGACAAAAGAGCAAAATATGCTGCTAGAAGAGACATCTATTGACAGTCGTGTGTGTGTGTGTGTGTGTGTGTGTGTGTGTGTGTGTTTTGGCTTGAAGGAGCCAAGGCTCATAGACAATGTGAAGTGGAGGTGAGGCCCAGGCGGCATAGCTGCGGCGTTCTGACCTGTGCCCTGACTCACACATCATGTAGCTCCCCGGCGCCAGAGGACCTCCTGACCGTGATGAGTTTTGACTCCTGTCACCTTTGGGTGTCGTCAAGATCCTATGACATGGACAGTATTTTTTTCTTTCTTTCTTTTTGAGCGAGGTTGACCACCATCCCCGCAAGTGAAGAAAGGAGAGAGGAGACTTTGCAAACAGAATTAAAACGACTGAAAACAAAACAGAGCTTTTGCTAAACGTTTGCGCTGCTCATGCTTCCTCTAATGTCGTCTTCTCAGTCACTGTCAGAAAACCCTTTCATACACCGGTACAACAATAACTTGGAATGGACAAAATTTTCATCATTGACATGTCATAAAAACAGAGTGGCCATTATTTTCTTTTGGAAGCCCGATGCATTGTACAGTGAATAAAAAGAGGGGGAGACAGAGATGGTGTGTGGGAGGCTGCAGGGGAAGGTCTAAAGACCAAGCATTCAATCAACCCACCTGTTTTGACAGTTTGTCCGTAGCTGTGTCAATACAACACATTCATTGAAAAGGTCTTATTTGTAAGATATTTCCTCAGGTTTAACAACCGCACCCTCATGTCGCACCTTAGAAAACACAGCACTTTGTAAAAGCTTGCTTTCGCTCAGCCGTACACGTGACTGTTGCAGTTCACTGTGACTGAAAACAAGGGAGCGATTGAAAAGGAACGCACACCACTGGACGCCAATTTCATGTGTGTTTTGTATGTAGTAAGTCACTTGCTGCTGTGTTCAATTTCATTTTCGAGCACGTCGTATATGGCCGTGCGTAAACAATTGATTTACCGTTCATAATTACCTCATACACACAATCACTTTGTTGTGCAAGTGCTATAGGTGATTGCACGCTATGGGTTTGTTCATTTGCAATTTCTGCTCTCTATCGCTCCGCCGCTTACACAAACACTCACAAACACAGGTTATATAAAGCAACGCGGCATGCACCATGCACTCTCCCTAGTTTCATTTAGCCCTTTATCTGGCTAGAAATTGACTGCATTCAAGAGTGGAATGGATGTAATAATTGCATGCACTCTATAACATGCTCCGCAAATGTGTTTCTGAAAAAAAAGGGTAGGTTTCAAGGTATTCCTAATGGCTTTCTGCCAAGGATTTGAGGTTCGCTCTCACTGTATTGTTTGTTTGCGGGAGCCAAATGTAGTACCCCTCACTTTGCGACCTGCAGCCAAGATGAACGTACTCGGATTCTCGAAAACCTTCCATATAGGTTCTCACTTTTATGCTGCGCGACAATAGCGGGATTCAATGAAGTTACATTTACATTCCACAGATGGTTGGTAAAACCCTTTGTAACATGTAGGAGCACTGCAGAGGTTTACACAAAGGAAAATCTCTTTGACCGAGGCGTGATGCTTTTGTGTGACCTCACTGTGTGCATGATTCACGGGTCTGTTGGTAAAGTGACTCTTTTCATGCTAGCATTGAGAACGTCTGCACTCCAGTTGGAATATTCATCGCTGCTGCGATGTCTCGGTTCCGACATAAACGTTACGGAATTATATATTCTACGTGTGAACTGGCTTGGTGTTTATGAGGTCAAATATCATGTGGACTGTTTTTAATAACCATCATAACAGTGGCATGCCTGAGCTGTGTTGTAGATGCCCTGTGAAACAAAAGCTTGGGGGAATAGTATGTGTGTCAGGACAGCGTTTTTGCACCCCCACGGTGACTGCTGCAGCATTCTGGCGCTCCTCTATCCGTGTCAGCAGAGCTGTGTGACTGAAAGGCACTGGATTACGTACACTGGGGGCCAATGGGTCAGTGGATAAGAAGTCTTCTCTGTTACCGCAAATCCACAGATTAAACGCAGCGTCGAGAGCTAGTGCTGCCCCGGGGGCAAATGGGTCTGAAAACACAACTCTGAGAGAGCTTGGGCTTAACCCTTCTGTCACCACCGGGCCACGAGACAGCATATGAGTGAAGCGACTTCCCTTTAAGTCGTGCTGCATGGGGCAGGCCTTTTAAATACATCCGGGTCATCCAGGGGCTATTGGTAGTGTTGCTGACATGATATCTTAATTGGAAAGTTAATCCTGCGCTGGAACAGCTGACTCTGAGTTAAAACAGTCTGTTGTGCAGAGAGAATTCAGCAGAACGCTGAAGTCGAGCGAGCGGCGAACACTCGCGCAGTAATGTTTACATCTTTGGCAAGCAGTAGTGCCTGCCCGCCCCGGGCAATTAACACTATACATTAGCATCATGACTCTGTTTTACTTCACTGCCAGCCTTCTCGTCATGCTGTTTAAGTGCTTTAAAAAGGTGTCTGCTCACACAGAGAAGAGGAAATTTACAGTATCAAAGCCTGTCAACAATTAGGTGATATTATAGGTTTCAGAGTCGGATTGGCACGTACCCTAGATTTTAAGTATGCTCTTTGGTGTGCCTGTTTGCATGTTTGCATACTTCTCAGTGGGCTCTGTGGATGAGAAGAGCAGCACCGATGTGGAGAGAGAAAGGTACTGTAGCTGTGTACGGGATAGTGGCAGGATGTCTGTTGGTGACAGGCTCTTGTAGCGTCTCGTCTGCTCCAGTGATCCTAGGGAATCTGGGTCATTTCCAGCCTGTTCACATGTAGTTATTCCCCACTCCTTCCCTCCCACTGCCCGGGGCAAGCTACGACCCAGCTACATGCTAATGATGACACTAAGTAAATTTTCCTCTTCTCTTTATGGTAAACTGGGAGGAAACTGGTCTGCAGCCGGACGCACCGCCTCTGTGCTGCATCAGTCCTTCTTTGAACTCGTAGTCTTGTTTATATTTGTCACTGAGATGCCGCAAACCTTGAAAAACGCACACACATCAAGCTCTTTTTATTTTCCAATGATATTTTCAGATCATTTAACGCAGGGATTCACTATGTTTTTGTGCTACTGACGCTATCTGCCACTATTTTACCAAGGCTTCAATATTCTTCACTGTGTTAGAATTACTGTTGCAGGGTAGATTTGTTGAAATGATAGACGATAATATTATTTAACTTTAACATGAAGGTAGTAAATAACCTTGGTATGAGCGGCTGACACTAAAGTCAAATAAAGATTTCCATGTTAATGAATTCTTTAAAGTCTTCTTGTAGCTGCTATTATACCTTTACTTCATTTAAATTAAAAACCATTACTCTCCTTTCTGATATCCACAGACAGATGACAAGATTCCTAAATGCAAATCAGTGCAGTGACCCCACAAACCATCAACAACAACAAAATGGAAAGTCTTTGTTGCAACTATGTCCAAAAAGTGAAGAAATTAAATTTCCAGTAAGTTTTCTGATCACAGTTTGAGCTGTGATTTATTTTACGTTGTTTTATTCCACGTGATTCAGAAACCTGTTCACTGGATGTTTATTCCAAGGAATTTCAATAAGAGGGTGCTTAACTACTACTAATGTGTACTAATTTGTATGTAGCTACAACCAAGTATGTCAGCACCAGAATAAACGAGGAAATCACCTGTTTTGAGATAATACAGGGTGAAATGATAAAGTGCTAAGATCTGGCGTGTCTCACTGCGCGGGTGGGATTCATGACACAAGTGGGCAAAAGACAGAAAAAAAAATGTGTTTGAATGAGGTCCACTGTGTTGCTGTGCTGAATATGCGGAGATATTGGTGTCAGGAGGCCTATCTCCTGACACAGTGACATAGGCCTGGACTCACTGAGACACAGTAGATCTTACGCTACTTTGTTTAAGATTGCGTTGCAATTATTTTTCGCATATACAATGGAAAACGGTGCGGGAATTAAATAGACTGCACACACAAATCATGGGTTAAGGCTAAAGAACATGTACCGTGTCTAAGATCGTGTAAAATGATGCGCAGAAAGATTAATATGGCGCAGAAATACTAAAGCACAAATTCAATGAGAGAGAAAAAAAATACAAAACGTGCGCACTCCTTTTTCCTTTCTGTTCTAAATGCCATAAGTCAGACGTGTTGCTTACACAGCATGGTGTACGATTGTTACTTCCAGCCCACAGTTTAGGAGATCCAAGGCTGACTTATATTTAATTGATGCGCGCTTCCCCAGGAAAAAAAAAGAAAGAGAGAAAGAACGAAAAAAGAAAGAAAGAAAGAGATCATTGGAGTCCTCGTAAATTTAGGGTCGGGACGGGGATCCTGCAAGACTGCAAGAATGAAATATTTACGGCAGCTAAATTTTTCAGACCAGCACCTTGTCAGTCGCCCTCACAATTTACTTCCACTGCTTCATCTGATAGAGGTCTTATCCTTTATTTACTTAACTCGTCTGGTGTTATAATATCTGTGTGACTGGTGACCCTGATAGAGAGAAGTCAAATCGTCCTAATCTGTACGTTGCTCAATGCGTCGTGATCATATGCGCTATGGGAGTATTGGTATGCCATGTTGTGTTAGGATGGCATGTTTCACACACACACACACACGCGCGCACGCACGCACACACGCGCGGATATTTATATATACATATATATCCATATATAGGCTATATCTCGCATATGTATTCTTCCATCCGTATTATGTGACGAAATTCTTTACTATTAAGTTTTTATTTTTTTTAATGTGCTCTCCAGTAAACCAGCAAGAGAATGAACAGCTTCCTGTGCAGAAGGCATTTCATAACGCCGCATCAAGAGTCTATAATTCATGCAAAAAGATCCCGAAGGCGATGCAGCTCCAGTGTGTGGTGCGTGCATATGTGCGCGCGTGTGCACGAGAGAGAGAGAGAGGGAGGGAGAAAGAGAGAGTATCTGTGAAAATAATATCAGGCTTTTCCGTCAGAATGAACTTTACTACTGTATCCAGCCATGAAATAATCTGACCCGACAC
Organism: Mugil cephalus; assembly: GCF_022458985.1. Classification (NCBI taxonomy): domain Eukaryota; kingdom Metazoa; phylum Chordata; class Actinopteri; order Mugiliformes; family Mugilidae; genus Mugil; species Mugil cephalus. The sequence continues at coordinate 11,326,796 of NC_061786.1, forward strand.
TTCAAACCATCTGCGCTATCTATCCGCCCTCTTATTTACTAAATCAGCCTGTGCACAAAACGGAGTGAGCCTGATACTCCAACCGAGTAGCCTGGCGGGGCCACGATAATCCTATATACACAAATATTTTCCTCCACTGCTTTTTTTTTTTTCTTTCCTCTCTCTACAGTCATCGCAAACTGGACACAACCGCACCGCTCTGACGCTCCGGGCACCGCAACATGACTGTAAATAGAAATAATAATGGCTACATTTAAAAGGAAAAAATAAATAAATCAACATACTACACAACTGCGAGAGCGTGTTTTGAAGAAAAGAGCATTTATTCATGCCCCACATAAAAGAGCATGCATCATCGCGAGTTTGGCGATGATATAATTTATTAAGATTAATGGCCTAAATAATGATTTTTGTGAGATTGGAAAGAAAATAAATAAATTGGGAAGCCTCGACTAACTGTTCAAGGTTGAAAATTCACGGTCCCGTTGAAATGTTCAAATGAAGGACATATTCACCCTTTTTTTAAAAAAAAATAAAAAAAAATAAAAAATCATTTCCATAATTTATAATTGACATGGCTAACATATTACCTTAGTTAAAGGTTTTATGGATAATAGTAAAAACATTTTAAAAAAATATATTAGATTCGTATTTTATAAGGATCATAAGGAAATGGTCACATTTTTATATAACTATACGCATATAATACAGACCTATTTGCTTTACAGATACAGTGCGGAAATAACACAATGAAATTCACCACTTTAAATATGATAATGTATAATATTATCCACTGTTGTGTACCTCGGGCAGCCCGTAGTGAGCGGAGATGTGTCATTTTGCTGTGTAAAGCCTGTTTCAATGGCTCTAAGAGGAGACTGGGTTGAGCGCGTTTTGTCATAGGCACTTTACAATATAGACTGAAGAGTCTTTCTTTAACGCCGCCTGCCGCACAAAGGCAGGGTGTGTTTGGGAAGCACGGTGGGGCGGCCAAACGATTGAAAACGCGAAGCAAAAAGGTCAAAATGTTTATATTATTTTTGAAAAGGGAGGTGCTGAGATCTCCTTTCCGCCCGATTGGCCGAACTTGACAGTGATTGACGTGCATCCATGGCAACCGGGCAACCAATCTGCCAAGTCCAATAGGAAATCATCGGAGGGGGCTTGACTGTCTTTTTCTCCCCCCCTTAAAAATACATCTCGGCTCCGGCTTTAATTCTTTCCTACACTCAGTCCTAGCCTACCTTGACAAATACATCGCCGCTCCGGCATTTTTTTTTTTTTATTTTTCCTGCACCTTCAGCCCTTTGCCTGCCAAGTTTGCCAAGCCCGAGGATGCGGTAGCCGGCCCCCGCGCATCATCGTCCCTCCTCCGCGGCGTTTCTTGTCTGCGATTTCCACGGCTGGTCAGACGATTGGTTCGGTAAACTTTGGGATTGCCTTGTTTTTTTTTTTTGGTTTGTCTTGGATTTGCCTTGGCGCACGGAGAGAAGACGCGAGGAGGACCCGACGCCGGGGAGAGAGCGAGAGAGGAGAAAGGAGGGGGAGAGGGACACACAGGAGAAGCCTCCATGTTTCAGCTGCCCATCTTGAATTTCAGCCCCCAGCAGGTCGCCGGGGTCTGCGAGACTCTGGAGGAGAGCGGGGACGTCGAGCGTCTGGGCCGCTTCCTCTGGTCGCTGCCCGTTGCGCCAGCGGCCTGCGAGGTCCTCAACAAGAACGAGTCGGTGCTGAGGGCCAGGGCCGTCGTCGCTTTCCACACGGGAAATTTCCGCGAACTCTACCACATCCTGGAGAACCACAAGTTCACCAAAGAGTCGCACACGAAGCTGCAGGCGCTGTGGCTCGAAGCGCACTACCAGGAGGCTGAGAAGCTGCGGGGCCGCCCGCTGGGGCCAGTGGACAAATACAGGGTACGGAAGAAGTTTCCCCTACCCAGAACCATTTGGGATGGAGAGCAGAAAACCCACTGCTTCAAGGAGAGAACCCGGCACTTGCTAAGAGAATGGTACTTGCAGGATCCCTACCCAAACCCCAGTAAAAAGCGGGAGCTTGCTCAAGCTACCGGACTTACACCCACACAAGTAGGAAACTGGTTCAAAAACCGCAGACAAAGAGACAGAGCAGCGGCTGCGAAGAACAGGTGAGCATCTTTACATGGTTTTTGGTTGTAGTTTATGTTAAATTATTTGGACACAGCAGAGCAAACAGAGATCCAGACTCCATCATGTGCTAGACCTCCAGTTTAACAGGCCTGCTGGGAGCCGTTCGGTTGTGGCATCATTTCTGTGGATATTAAATTCAGAATCATCCTTTAATCCCAAAATCTGTATAGTATTGGTATAAATGCTGCTCCCAGTGTCTGTCATGACATTATTTAGAAAGGGTTAAAGTGCAGAAAATGGCGAGTCAGCACTAGTGACAGCAACAACGAAAAATACACCGATAATCTACAATTAAAATTTTCTCATTTATTTTGATTTATTGCGACTGTATCGGGATAAATGTTTTTAGTTTTGTTATCAGTGAGATTAACAACATGGAAAGCGATTAATGACGATTTTAATAATATATTGATATGATATGCTCGTTTATACATCAGTAAAAACAATAATAAAAATGTTACAACTGTAGTTTATTTTCTGTTGTTGTGTGCTTTCCAGGTTGTAGCTGTATTATTCAGCAGGTCAAGATCCCTCTGTTGTTGTTTGTCAAAACTAAATAGTAAATATTTATTACTGAAAATATATTATTTATAATTTTGCTATTATAACGTAAATAATATGTTTGACAGGCTTGTATTATAGCTAAAATGCACATGTTTAATGTGGGATATTTTCAACCACACACGGTGCAAAAACAAAATTCCATTTTTACTTAATTAAATTTCATATTACGTGTTTTGTAAAAGTGAGAAGAAAAATAGATAACTGGTTGAGATGTTTTTATTTGTTTCCTTTTTTTATTATCATTATTATTTTTTTTTAACTCTCACTAGTATTGTCGTGGAAAATGTAAAATCCCCGTAATAATGTAGTTTTATTGACATTTGTGTCGTCTCTCTGTCCCTTTGCGCAGGCTCCAACAGCAGGTCCTGTCCGGCGGCTCGGTTCGCTCCCTGGCGGACGACGACGCCACCGTGGACCGCCTGGGGAACTCGTCCAGTCCGGAGGCCAGTCTGTCCAGCAAAGCAGCCGCCTCGGCCATCTCCATCACCTCCAGCGACAGTGAATGTGACATCTGACGGGCAGATCGAGGGTGTTAATGCATTAAGGGGATGCGAGTGAAAGACAATCTAATAAAACAAGTCATAGTGCCTGCGTTGAGTTTAAAAAAAAAAAAAAAAAAAAAAATCACACACAAACTGATATTTGACGGCTGACAAAACACGAGGGGATTTGTGATCCGCGGCGGACTGCCCGTCCTTATCCTTTTAGGCCTACTTTTGTTTGCGTTTTACCCACGTGTGGATAACCGAACTTAATACGGACGAAACACAGTTCACGGACTAATCAACCAACGCTACCAGATGAAAAAATACATATTAAAAAAAAAAAAAGGAAAAGGGATGAGGGCATCCAAACGCGCCTAACCTGCTGTTCTCTGTGGGTATTTCATGTTGAAAAGAACTGTGATATTTTTACTTTACTTTCAAAGTTTTATAAATAATGTTTATTTGCCTATTTAAAACGATCTGCTCTGTCTCTTCGAATTTCATATTCATTTGCTTGGTGTTTTTAATACTTACCTTGTACACAGGTAAACCTGTTGAGCATGCGCGCTTTAGTGAAAATGTGTTTCAGTAAAAGAAAAAAAAGTAAAGATAACTTAATAAAAATAATTGTTGATGAAGAGAGTTTAAAGTTTAGTCCTATTTTTTTCCTTCGTATTAAAATTATTTTAAAAAATGCACATGAATAAAAATGGTAAAATATCGACGTTATTATACGCTTCTGTAGACTCCTCTCGGCTGTTTGCGCGAAGAGAAAGGTTTTCGTGATTATAATGCCACGTTGCTGTATTTCCTGACACGTTTTAGAGCCAAGCCTAATTGGCCAACATGCTCTGCGTCCTGTAATGCAGGGTGACAGCGAGAGGTCACAGCGAGGCCGGCTCAGTAACCCGGATGATCTGCGAGAGAGATCATACAGATCAAAACAGCAGATTGTCGACCTGAGCTTTACGCAGCGCATGGAGGAGGACAGACAATGCAGAGACAGGCTTCTTCAGTCGTGCAAGTGTCCATTTTCCCAAGATCTCAGTAAACAAACCGCGCATGGGTCAAATTGCATCTTTTTATTGACATAAAGGGACGCGGTAGATTTTTTATCCTTTATAATTATTGGCAGTATTTGTGTTATATTCGCGCACACATGATCTAAAAATAGTGATTTTGTTGGACAGATCTTTGTGGTCATATTTTCCCCTCTGGCATTGTTCGTGCGCTTTTTTTTCCTGACATGTATTTACGGCTTTTTTCAAAACCTAAATCTGGGACAAAAAATATTCTTCTCTTTCTTAAAGTTTAGCTTTTCCAGTTGATGGTGCAACCACCTGGTTTCCTCCAATTTGCAGTTGATTAGGCTACAGTAACTTATGAAACGCACAAAAGCCTTTCAGTTTGAACAAGACAGAAGCTAAATGTGCGGAGGAAACAAGTGAAGGGAAATAAATGGGGTTTGGGGTGCCTTTTTTTCTTTTTCTTTTTTTTTTTTTTTCTTCCTGTCGCCTGCTCCTCTTTCAAACTATACGGGGGACAAAATAGCTAAATATTTCCGTTTCTTTTGAGAGTAAGGACAGGCCCGGGGGACTCGTTGAAAAAGTCTTTCTCGCAGTCAATACGGTTGTCAAACTGGTCAGCGGTAATCAGTGCTAATGATGGGTCTGGGGTCCCAGCTCGAACAAAAGGGGCCCTGCCGCTGTTTTGTGAAGAGAAGCGACCGCGGGTCCCTCTCCAAAGAAAAGGCTCCTGTGAGGAGAGTCTGGGGCACGGAAATCACAACTTCTCCAGTGCGTGTGTGTCTGTGTGTGTGTGCTCTCTACAGGGTGAGCTCATGGCCCGGGCTGTTAAAAAGACTTTAATCACCAGGTGATTGTTTACTTACTTGCTGTAGTAGCCATCTCACAGACACCGGACTTCTTTGATTATGCTTCAGTGTGATCTTCATGAATTACTCAACATAGGTTGTTGGCAGCTTGGGGGGAAATAAAATCCTTAACTCGTTCTCAAAATTGTAAAGGGCGAGTTGTGATTGTCTTAGCAGAAATTTTGTCAGACTTTTTTTATTTGTTTGTTTGTTTTACAAGCTCTGCAGAGACTCTTTCAGTTGTAGTAGTGATATGAGATGAAGGGCAGGCGGCGGTTTTGGCTATACGTCTCTGCTGCGCGTCCTTCAGCGTGGAGCGCCTCATAGTTTCCTTTCATAAATATCTGCACAACTCTCTGTGGATAGAAGCCCTGTCTTCTTGCACTTGGTTGAACTGGATCCAGTTCCATTCCATTGTTATCATTACCAATAATAAGAAGAATCATTTAAAAGAAATCACTTAAAATTATGAATTACATTCAGTTCGTTGAAGATGCCCAGCTCTGCGCGTGCACCTGCTTTAATGTGCACCTCACAACGAGATGATCAATAGAAAAACGAATATAACCCTGAAACTGAGGGCCTTTTACCGAATCCTGTGCATGTCAGGGAATTAGGAAATGTGATGGGAAAATAAAAATGAAACAACCTCCGCTGAATAATTATTTCAAAGTTAATGAGCTAAATCAACCCACAGATTGGTGTCGAGCGCCTCTGGGAGTTTCAGGAAGAATCAGCATTTTCTGGATTTCTTGGGGGTCAAAAGCGAATAAAACGCGTTCAGCTACGCGTGAATGTCTCGCCACTCTAACACGACCATCAAAGAGGCAGATGTGTCTGTTTTGGTTGCCAAGCGTTGTTCTTGAGTGTGGGTTGTGTGGTTACAGTGATGTATTAGTACAACACGACTGGAAACGTGCGCGTAGTATGCATGAGTGGCCGGTTAAGGTGTCCGTGTGGGTGCAGACGCCTCACCTGATCTGGATGTGCTGCATCCAAACATGTAATGTAAGGGTTTTTGCTGATTTAGCGTTATAGTACGTATAATAGAGAAAATAGGTGAAAATGGTCGTCATCCTTAGTTTGTTTGTTTCTGCGCTGATGCTCTGCCGGTGGTGCAATGCCAACGAGTATATTAAGTCCGATTCTCTACAATTTCTAGACATCGCTGCCTAATGCTACCACACTCCTGCTCCGCTACATTATAGTGTATCTACCTGTCTGTTTTATTTTTTTAGTGCAGGCTTATATTATTAATAAAAAATATACTCGATGGCCGGTTTATTAGGCAGCCCGATGCCATCTACTGCGTAATGCCATTTCTCTCTCTAGGATTCCCATCACTTTCTGTTTTTATTGGCAGTACTCTCGTGGAGCTCTTAACGACTGGAGTCATATTGTGTCGTTGTTATGTATGTCACGACCACATTTAACTGTGTGCATAGCAGTAAACAAGAAACTGAATGCATGCACATAAACAAAAACCCGAACATTGTGGCCTTCGTAAAGACGAGTCTCAGCTTAGAGCAGTTGCAATGGACTCGGCTAAATCGTGCAGTTATATCCACCGGATAATCAAGAATCATAGGCAGTAGTAGCCTATGTCATACAGGCAAGATTACATTACATGACTTAAAAGCTGCAAAATATCGGTATGCTCACAAATAAATGCATCAATAATTATAACTTTTTTTTTTTTAAATGGGCCTTTCTCTATGAAGCGTAGTTTTAATTTAGTTTTATGTTTTCAAATAGGCTGGCTAAAGGTTTGAATGACCTACTTAAGTGGCCGCTAATTTGTGTTTTTTCTACTACAATATGTGTATTTCTTCTATAGTATTGTTGTTTCTCTACAAGTGAATAAAATTGGTAAAGATAATAATAATTTAATCATGTGCACGTTTACCCTCCACACGCCTCTTGAAGTGGTCGAGGTCACGTCGTCCTTTCACCGGGGCTTCATCTTGTCCGCCCTACAACAACTTTCTTTTTTTTTTTCCTTTTTTTTGTTAACCCCCACCGATTGTTGTTTACAAGGTTAGACCAGATTTCACTGCGAAAATAAATCCATGGCCATTGTACAAAGGCCATGCATTTATATAAAAATAATTCATTAAACACAGCTCCTTTCCCCCTCAGTGCTCTCCAACCTTGGAAGTACAACCATTTTTGAGGTATTTGTCTGTGCTTCGTAAGATGCCTTTCTTCCCGGCTGAGAGGTTTATCTTTTCAAACAATGAGAAACAATGTCATGTGAAGTGTGCAGATGCTTCGCGTACTGAAGGCTCCCCGGCAAAATCGCCATCGTGAGGAGAGGAAAATTGAAACTGCGTGTCAGTGGCGCCCCCTGGTGGCGGCGGATTCTCACTGGGGTCCGTGTCAGTGTAGCTGAAATAAATAAACGAATCCAAGAACGAAGTACAGTGAAATAAGACATCAGATGAGGGTTTAATCTTCTATTCAAGCGGGTAATTAAGGCGGTGGCCTATTTGTTTCCATTTCCAACAGATCAAAGTCAAAATAATACAAATTCACTTACTTTTTTACTGAATGCCTCAAATAGATGTTGACAATAATACTACAAATAATACAAAGGAATTTAGTGAAAATCTCCAAAAACCTACAAAAAGTCTATATTTCTTTCAACATTAATTTCAAATTCGACCACCCGAGATTCCACACTGTTGTTTGCAAAATGTAAATGATACAAACACCAAATCCATTAAAAAAAACTATTAATATTATTGTGTCTTAGCTTAGTTTTAAACATACCCTGAAAAAAACAAAAAACAAAACAAAAAAAACAAAAAACAGAAATTGTCTCTTTATTCTAAGTGTTTGTGTGTGATTGTAAAATGTAGATTCTTTAATATTCCCACAGTTATTTCAATAATACATTGTCTTTAATGGCAGCTTTCTAGATTAGATTTAAAATTGGAGCCTGGTTTTGTCTTGGATTTAGTCAAATACATTCTACAGACTTAAATTTGATATAATTACAAACACAATATGAAATACATTGCTCTGACATATATCCCATCCATATGATATCTTTGATGTTTTGGGGGGATACACATTATTGGTGCATGAAACCAATAATAACGTCCATACAAATGTGGAAATAATGAAGTTACCAAAGAACCATCAGACATGACCACACAATGAATTTGGGTCCTTTAAAGTGGGATATTTGTCATTTAATTCTCGACCATGGGCTTCAGGAGACTTTCAGCACCATGGACAGAGCCCCATACTCTGTTTTCAGTCAATCATTTGTTCTTTGACAAAGCAGATGAGTGTTGATGGTTTGGGGGCTGGTGTTATCCTCCAACTTTGTGCAACAACAAATCCTTTAAAAAATGTTTTGGATGGTGGTCGACTCTTTGATCCACTCATTCATTATTTTCAACCAGGTTATAGTTTCAGCAGAGCTCTGTTAGTTTAGGAGACATCGATTGGCCTCGTTTAGTTCTGCTTCAAATCATCTGTTCAGCCTCCGAGTCATGGTTGGATCAATCGCTCAATCTACGCACGGCTCCAACCTTGACTCGGTGTGTTTGTCAGCAGACGCTCAGACAATGTGAGGCAATTATGAGAGCGATGCGTTCTGATGATCAGACTGCTCTGCTCACACAAAGAGCGCTACAGTAAGGTTATTACAGCTGTGACTGGCTTTTGTTTTTTACAGACACTGGTAACAAACATGAGATGAATATGTGATTCTGAAAAGCAGTTGTGGTGCATTGGGGGATTAAGATGAAGGCGGTGCTGCTGCTGTTGGAGGTTGGCTTGTCTGCATGTTGTTGAGGACTTTGAGTTTTAAGGCACAGAGACATACATATTTCACTGTAAACATCTGAATAATTCTTTAAATGTTGCAGTTGCAGTGTTAGGGACATTTTTGTCCATTTGGGCAATTTTTTCTTCTTCATCTGGACATCAGTTTGGCAACATTAGTGTATGTGACACAATTGAATTGTAACAAAGTATCTCTCCACACAAAGTTTGACATCCAGTAATTAAATAAATAAATTAGATATATATGTATAATAGTTCAACAGAACATTGTGAATTTTTGTAAACTTGATTGCATTATTAGTTTTGGGTTATCATGCGATTTAAAAATGTACTATCCTCTTGTGACCTCAGTGGACAAAAATGTCCCATTGACCCCCATTATAACCACAATGTTTAATCTCTCAGCTGTGATTGTCAACACACACATCTCTTCCAGGGTCGGAAGGATCTCGCACACACACACACACACATACACACACATACACACACACACACACACACACACACACACACACACACACACACACACACACACACGTTTGTATGGCTATCTTTGTGAGGACACTCGTTGGCATGATGCATTACCTAGCCCCTTACTCTGACCCTAACCATCTCAACTAAATGCCTAACCCTAACACTAACTCTTTCTCTAACCGAATTGTAACTTTTACCCTTAAACTGAGTTTTAACCTTCAAAACAGCCAAAAAAAAGTGAGGACCGACCACTTTAGACAAATGTCCTCAATCTGATGGTATAAAACTTAAACTGGTTCTTGGAAAGATAGCTGTACAAGAACACACACACCTTAAAATAGCCTGCTGAGCTCGGTAACATAACATAAGCACAAAAGCCAATCAAATAACAAACATTTAATGAATAGGCCTTATAATAAGGAAATGTGTGATTTTAGTGTTGAATGCTAAAAATGACAAATTTGACTATTATTCTCACAAATGATACCCTAATATCGCAGAATGAATCAATCTATTGTGTCATGACTGAGGGATTAAACAATGTGGTTACAATGGGAGTCAATGGGAGATTTTTGTCGACTAAGGTTATAAGAGGATGGTAAATTTTAAGTCTGATGCTACACAAAATCTCATAATGCAATCAAGTCAATAGTTTAGATAGTCTTGATCATATCCAAGACTGATTTGGAAAAACACCCCAGCCTTCTAACATTAGTTTTATGGAAAATAACTCATTTCTGAGTGTGTGTTTTTTCGCATAAAAAACAACACTGACTTTAAGTAATCAAATTGACATTTAAAGGGTTACAATCCTCAAAATGTATGTCCATATGCTATAAAAAAACCACATATATATAAACTGTACCATACCGCTTATATACCACACTGTTTATGCTACATACACTTACTGCTTATTATATTTCTGGCTAGATGCCTAACTGCACTTCATTGCTCTGTAGATGTGTAATGACAATAAAGTTGAGTCTAATCTAAAATGAATGGCTGTCTATCACGTCAACATGGCTTGTCGAACAGAAAACAAATATTGTTTTGATTCAACTTCTAAAGCCCACCCAAGGTCTCACATTGTGCATTTGTACACGTTTGCAAACAAAAGCAAACGAGCAAATAATGACAAACTGCCAAAATTGGAAATCACCAAACAATGCACCTTGTTTGAATTTTCCATTTTTCCCACTGAGTAATCAGTTCACGTTCACCTGCTGCCAAAACCATACACTACTCGTAGGATTCAGCTTTAGTCGTGCAATATTCACCGTGCTTTCTATGCTGCGTCCATAATTTCCACAATCAGATAACTGCAGTTGAGTAAAAGAAAAAAATAAAATAAAAAATGAAGTAAAATATCACTGAATCTCACCATTGAACCATTGGACCAGTGGTCCATATCGCATCTGATCTAGTTCACGTTTATTGCGACTATCATACACATAGGGAATGGATGACGTTTGATCTTTCAGTACAATACACTTTCCGACCACTAGATGGAGACAATGGCCAGAGGAAGACGTCAAGATTATATGTTTATATGAACGAAAATCTGGCATTTTTTACATATTGCTTTATTTCATTGGTACTCATACAGAACTCATACGCAGTGTCTACGCGGTGGAGTCCTCGATTGTCTCTAAGAATTTCCACCAAAAATGGACAATCATTAAATTAAACTCAGAGGCCGTACTTTAACCTTCTGAAAACTAATTTCTTTCCAATGAGAGTTATAATGACAAGTTGTGTTAGTGTTAGTCTGTGTTAGTACATAATTAATAAACATAAAACTTTACCTAACGAGAGCTCTGGAAATCTCAAACTTTCTAAAATGTATTTCTCCGTCACGCACAACTTTTATTATGATTTAAAATATAGTTCTGGTTGAATTGTAGTACTGCTTCTTGGCCAAAAGATGGTGCGCAGGAGCCATGGTTAAGAGAAAAAGTCAGAGACTGCTGATTTTGTAGACGTCTGTCCTGTTTCACTGCATTATCACATAATAAACCATGTGAAAGCCTCAAAGAGATTTTTTATGACTGTTTTTGTTTAAAGAAGGAGAAAGCAAAAGTTCCATTTAATAACTTGAGGTAACATTATATAGTACATTTGTTTTTGGTTCTTCTTTTTTTTCCCTTTAAATATTATCGTGTTTCAACGGGATGCTCAAATCTGACAAAAAAACAAATAAGTAAAGAATATTATATACAACGACTGCTGTGCACAAATAAACAAACACAGTACAGGTTCAGGGGTTTCGCCCCAAGTGTAAATGAGCGTACAGCATTGCTGAGTGGAGGGTGTGAATGTACATGTGTAAGAAAGCGTTGAGGCACAGTGAGGGCACCAGTTGGGGTTTTTAAGGGTCTATATTTAAACTATCTGGTCTCCAGTTTCTGCAGCTGTCGCCAAGTTTAAGTTCAGCACCTTGAACGATTCTCGGTCATGCTCTGGGGTCGTAGTTATAAACCTGCCAAACTCAGAGACAGAGAGAGTGAAGCAGAGACCCTCGTCTGCCCTTTGCTTCACGCGTCTTAAAGCTCAAGAAAGTTGAAGATTGCCCTGAATATGTAGCTAACAATAGATTCATGCACAGTGAAATTATCTGAACTCATATACTCCCTGGTTTAAACTATGCCGTTTCTATGAATGTGTCTAATATAATTTCCACTGAACTAAAATACCTGCCTAGCAACGAGCGAGTCCTTATCTTTAACACTAAACTTTAACATTATATTTAATACAAACTAAAATATCGTTTTTAAATAATCAAAATTTATGAACAATCCTCAGGTCAATCAAAGACTTCTAATTTCTTGCATGTTATCGTAAATATGTATGTGACATGAAGGCAGAGCAGGTTAATTAATGATGAGTCTGTCTCACTTGGTGGTGAAGGCTGGTATTGGTCGTAAAACGACAAGTTGGTTCAGAGATTTAACTGACTTGGTGCAATTTGTCAGGTATGGTAAAGTTGTTTCTTATCATGTTCTGGAAATGGAGTTCCCCAAGGATTTGTTTCGGGGCCTCTTCTTTTTTTAATTAATTAAATGTCATTAACATTTGTGACCAGGTACTACCTTTAATACAGCCCTCCCACTGAGTGAAAACTGCATTAAAATGTGAACAAAACTAACGTTATAACACTACAGGTCCTTCTCTTCTTCTGAATTTTAAAGATGAGTTTTATTTAAATATGTTTCAAAGTTGTGTTCGTCAGTTTAAAGTTATGTTTTTACCTCTTGATTTATCATGCTGCTTTGAGATATGTTTAAATTACAGGTTAAATTATTCAGCTACAATGTTAAGTACAACAATGTTAATACAGCTGAATGCTGGAAAAAGAAGACTGTTTCACTACAGTCCATGGTCTGAGCCTTATCTCTTCAGCCAGTTTCAAACAGAATTCTTTATCTTTGCTAAGTCTTTGTCTTTGCTAACATTTCTGCATTATTGCAGGCCAATGTTGCAAAAGAGATTTTATCATCGCAAATGTTTTTTTTTGTTTGTTTGTTTTTTAAAATGTTCCTGTTAATGTGAACGTTAAAAACGCTGTTAGTAGTAAGCTCAGCAATGAGAATGATAGAGCTCCGCAAGCAGATCAGAACAGACAATGTTTGTTGTGTTTTCTGGTGAAGGATGAGTTTGATGGTATCGGCAGCAGTAAGGGATTCTATGTCCTAATTAAAAGTCTATTTTTTAAAGGTTATAAATATGTCATTGTTAATGCAGTATAAAGTTAATCACAATAGTCTTTCTATTTTTTGTATAATATCTATATATCTGTATACACTGTGTGTGTATACTGTAAGAAAATGAGCTATAGGTTATGGAAACAATGACTTTCATTTGACTAAATTTATCAGATTCTAAATATTATTCAGCTTTCTGTCATTTTAGCAGCCCTGACTGTGGCTTTGTAGTCTTCAGGACAGGTTTTAGATACGATCTCTAGGATTTATTTGATTTGCTGATATATAACTCGTCTGTCTTTTGCAGGCGCTGATTGGAGACACGGACTGAGGGATGATGAGAGGGATTCTCCTTTAATTGTAAGTGACACAGAAATGTTTCAAACTGTTCCAAATGCAGCCTTTGTTTAGACCTTTCAGTCGTTCTGGTGGAGTGTGATAATTATAGCTGCCATACGTAATAAACATGTTTCCCACATGTGACAAAGATCCTACTAATTTAACACTTCAGCCTGTATTTTGTACGTAGTAAAACAATCAGTCATTGCGCAGACAGACCGGGTAGATGGATAGACTGACTCTGCTGAAGCAGCGCCTACTGTCCAGTGGCAGCTCTGAGCCTAATAACAGAGCTTAGCTGGCATACCAGAGCCGGTGGCACGTTGGTGTAGTGGTAACTCAGAGAGAGCCTGGTAATTACCACCGACCACTGACACCATGCTGCAAATGCACCAGTCAGCAGTGAGAGGAGCAGCGGTGCAGTTCCCGTTCCCTCTGCTGCCAGGATGCCCTGGTGATCTGCCATGGCACACCAGTGTTTAGGCGGAAGAATAAGAACGAATGGATTTCACTCGCTTTGCCGACCGTTTTCCCCCCTCTAATGCATCACGAGGAGCCACTTAGTTGTCGCCGAACATCAAAAGTTTTCTCTCTGCCCTCATCGTGGACACAGTCGACTGGACCGTAAGCACTGAATGAGGAGTCATAAAAGCTTTCTCTCAGGAGAGGCCTCTAGAAAACATACTGCAGGGCCGGAATGGGAAGTTTATTTTTCTTGGTGCGTGCATATCTGTGGGATGTGGGGCTCTGTGCTCAGTGGGCTGCAGGAACACTCCGGTTTCTTCACAGAGGAGTTCATCACCGCAGCACCCTCCTCCTCTTCCCCTTCTTTGAGTGACTCAAGAATTCATTTTTAGTTCATTCCCAGCGCATCCTCCTGATTTCCAGATCGCACTAATTTTACATCGTCTCTTTTCTTTTTTCCGTCTGTGCTTCCCACCGCCGCCTTCCCTCTCCTTCTATCATCTGCAGGCTCAAATAGGCCCGGCAGCTTTACTCTGGGCCTTTTGTCCCTGCTCAGGGAGACGTTTGGCACACAGAGGATCGTGTTACAACTTTCATTTCCTGAATGTTTTTCTTTTTTTTTTTCACCCCCCTCTTTTTCCCCCCGTGTGGAACCAAGAAGGGTATTTTATCCCCCTCTGCAGCACGGAGATGAAGGGGCGAGGGGAGCAAGATGGCAGCTCAGATTCAGGCTGCTGTCACTCCAGCGTCGGCAAACAAATAAAGTACAAACTGCGTATAGCTGCAGGGTCCTGGAGGAGGGGAGCGGCGGTGCGGTTCGGGCTCTGCGGGGGTGTGGACCGTGTGTGTGAAGTTGGGCCGGCCGGTTACTTGAGCTATTTGTGAGCCCCGGGATAGGTGAGGTGATGCCCCTTGAGAGTGTGAGGTAGATTTCATTATCCCATATCCCATACCACTTCCTCTTGTTGTGTCTGCCACCGCCGCCCCTCCCCAAAAGCCCCTTGAGCCTGGAGCGTGTTTAGATGCATGGATCTTTCTTGGCTTGGCACAAAGGCAGAAAAACGAGCGGTAGAGGTTAACAGCCTGCAGGATGATCAATTATTAATTCTGAAATAATTCCTACAATACGACACCAGTCGTTATGACTCTAGTTATGTCTGGCTTCTTCACAGATGCCATCAAGGCCGATTTACACTTCTTTCAACACTAAGTGACAATTCAATTCCCAAAAAATAAAAAGAGCTGTATTTTTTAATTAGTTTCTATTTAGGAAATGTTAAAGGTGATAATTTTCTTTCTTTTTATTAGAAAAATCCCCCAAAACACTCAAACCAGCAATGTTTGTTGTTGTCATTAGTAAAAATAAAAAATCGTATTAGTGTTTATTGGAAGTGATGCCACTAAGCTACATATGTCAGACTTTGGACACACACATTAGTAAGATAAATACCTTCTAGGTCTTATCACAGGATGTGCTGCCAAAATAAATGTAGAACGATCACCAGACCTAAACTGTATGTTATTTTTACTAACCATCTCAGACTGCAAGTTGAAATTTCAACACTTTCCTTTTAGCCTCAGCGAAAGAACGCAAAGCAGTAAGCAGTCAGACATCTAGGAAATAAAACTTGGTCCTGAAAGACCATTAAAGAGACGAACAACTATAGAACTACACAATACATTTCAAGTACGCTTTTTATTCTGCTGTTAAATTATGCTGAAACAATACACTACGATACTTCTGCTGATGTATTTCTTGTCCTCTACCTTAATGTTTGACTTTTTCTCATTGTGAGTAAATGAAAAGACGAATCGTAATCAGTGAACTACTCTTGCAAACTATTTATGGCTGCATAAATTAATCAAACCCATAAAAGAGACGCACCACATGATGCTGACATGTTTCCTCAGCAGGACGACTGTTTGGTTTCTGTAGTTTATTTTTACTCATCACACACACGCACACAACCCTCAGTCTCACTGCTGTAAACATCTTATTACTTATCAGCCCATGTATTAATGTCAAACCCCCGGCAGATACGTCCTCTACTACCAGCCTCTTTGGAACTATATGAAACTATATATTCGTGTTTTACATTGTCAGCCAGCAGAGTGGAAGCATTACATTCACTCAGAGCAACAACTATTGAACAGCGACTCAAATACTTTATTCCAAGGAAACAAATGCTCGTGAAGAATTAAACATTAACTGTGCTTTTGTTCAGAACTGCCTCTCCTCCGTACTCTGAGGTGTTTCCCCCTCACTCACAGTTTTCTTCATGAAGTGCCCATTTATAACGTCCTACAGACTGAAGTCACTTTCCCGATCAAACATATGAGCCTAATGCCACTATCAGCTTTCTCTCCCAGCTCCGAAAATATAGATATCTGATTCGCGGCAACCAGAGCCAGGTTTTGTCTCAGGAAGGGGCTCGTTATGTGAGCCTGCACCTTCTGGACACATTTTCTTTTTACACGAGACAATTCACGCACGTCTTATCTTGTCTTGTGTTCTTTTTTTTTTCTTTTTTTTTTTGCAGCCTTGTAATGCATTAGGACCCCCACACCCCACCACACCACCTCCACCCCACCCTTTCATCAAGTAATGTATATGACGCTGTCCTTCATTTGACATTCAACAGGCTATTTAACACTCTAATAGTCGGGGATCGTCCTCAGAGTCTCCTCCTCCTCCTCCTCCTCCTCCTCCTCATCCCCGTGTCTGAACCGCGGGTCATGCATCACTCAGACGACTGGGAGAAAGAGATAAATATTTCTTTCAGCTCCGTCACATAGAAGCTTCCTGAATGGCTTCCTACTCTTGTGAGTGGAAGCTGTCTTTGGCTCGGAGCCCTCGCATCAGCGTAATTAACATTTTTTCAGACGGAGCAGCGTAATTTCTGCCGTCTCCTGGAAATGCAGCAGACCCCTATAGCCGTCGAGATACGGCGTGAGATTTACTTTAATCACTTTTGTTTTCTCAGATACGCACACACACTCCCAGACCCGTACACGTGAGCGTGTGCAAGCGCACACACACTCACGCACACACGCGGCCTGTATCTGCCTCTGGGTTCAGCCAAGCAGGAACATTGTCAGATCCATGCATCATTGGTAAGAAAATCTCCCTGCCTCCCCCCACCCTCCCACACCACCACCACCTCCGCCCCTCTGAGGCAGACCTGAAAAGATCCTTTTGTCCCTCATCACCCGCCTAACCCCCACTCTCGCCCCCCCCCACCTCCCCACCTCCCTCCCTCCCTCCCTCCCTCCGCTGACACACACCCCTCATACAGCCTGTGGTTATGGATACCTGGGACGGTCTCACACCCGGCTCCCATGTGCAGTAAAGCTACCTGCAGGCACCAGACCGTGCGGAGGCAATTCAACCAAAACTTTCTCAGCTTTTTCGATTCAGTCCTCATACGAGAGGTGCCTGCTGGTGCCAGAGAAAACACTAACCCAGCTGAGGCGGACTGCGCAGGCCCATGCGGGCTACTCTCCATGTTTATTTGCACACGTCAGGGCCCTTCCTGCTGTTGATTTAGAGCCACTGCCACTTACGCCTATGACAAATGAAATACCCTTTTGATGACTCCGACTCTGTTTGCCATCAGCAGCTGCCGCTCCTGGCACCGGCCTGCTTCAAGGCTGACGTTACCTCCGGCTTTTGTCATCTAGTCCATAGATGGGGGGTGGGTGGATGTGGGGGTGGAGGCCTTCCACTTGCACTTGTTGCTGATGAGAGGGAAATGCGGCTACTGATGCAGCAGATAGATTTATTAATGCGGACTCTGTCCCTCCTGATTCGGAAGCGAGGGATTCGAGCGTGATTAAAAGCACCGTCTGCGTTTCCGTGTCGGATTGATTTTAGTCTCTTGCACATCCTGAAGGTGACTCTGAGAGTCTCTGCGCGTCATGTGGCACAGAGCCTGTTTAATCCTTGCTGTGTCTGTACTCTGCCGGACACGTTGTCGTTAGATTAACAGGTATGAGGAGTCTCTTCGGTGGCTTTGTGATCACCTGTTTGTTAATTTGTGAATATTTAGCCGCGCCATGTGCCAAGAGGGAGGGACACGTGCCGTTTTCAGGCAGATACATTGATCTGCAGGACCTGTGCTCTCTGCTGACCTCTGGTGAGTGATGCATATGAGCAGTGCTGTGGGATACTTTCAGTTGTACATTTTCTTTTCTTTTAATATATACATATATAAATGCGATTACAGACAAGTTAAACTATTTTTATGTTTGCATTCGTGATAAATCTAATTGTCCTGGGCTCAAATGGGCTCCACCACTAAATATTCTGTTAGAAATTCAATTCTTGAGGCTTTTAAATACAAATTTACTATACATATATATTTATATACTATACTATTGTGGCCATTTTGCATCTAAGATGGACTGTAAATCATTGCACATATTTTGTATTTTCTTCTGCCGCTTTTTCTAATCGCAGTCTCAGTCTTCTTGCATTCACACCACTTGTTTAATGTCACTGGGGAAATTCACTGAAGAGCTTAATACTCTGAAAACGAGGGCTTGTTTCTCCCTCAGCTTTTCACCATGAGAAGATGAACTCAGTATTTCCATCTTTTCTCCAACTTCTGCTTTTTTTAGTCAGAAAAGTTCCACATCAAGCCAAGGGGGAGTATTGCAGACTAATGTTTACATACAAATCATATGATTTCTTAATAGACTATGACGCATTTCAGTTCATGAATTAGTCCATATTAGCTCCAGACAACATTAATGTACTGTTGACAAGTCAATAAACCACAATCTGCGGCCATTCCTCATAAAAAGATCCCTTTTTTTTTGTAACTACTTTTACTAAATCCAAATACCAGAATACCTTCCACCAAATTAGATTAAACGAACCACTGACCAAAACCCTGTTGATTTGAAGGTCTGCTGAGGACAGCCAGACACATCAGTCACTCACGGCCATATGGAAAACTGTGTGTGATATCGGGGGCTGTAGTCCGGGGGGGAAAGCGCAGGCGTGGTGTTTGAGTAGAAATGATATGCTGAGAGAGTGAGAGTGAGGCCTCCGGGATGCAGAATACCTCTGAAGGTCCCTCCACTGAAGCAGGGCGCTGCAGCCCCTGCAGCCCCTGCAATCTTCGCAATCAGGCAGTAATGCAAGCGGCGACTGTTTCAGATTATGCTCAGGAAATCCTCGGTGCTCTCTGCTCAAAACAATTTACCCTGACATGAGCCCAAAAGAGAGCGTTTTGGGGGGCGGGGGACAAGAGAGCTGTCCTCACTAAAATACAGATTCTGTCCCACAAAAAAAGATAGACTGCTTTATTATTATTATTATTATTATTATTATTATTATTATTATTATTATTATTATGTCTATATAGGATTGTCTACAAATCCTGTAATCTGATTGCACCCCTCATAATTTGTTTTGTTTTGTTTAAATTCTGTATATATCATCAGCCAGTAATATCAGCCATATACATATATATGTGTATATATATACATATATATATATTGTGGAAATCCAGAGCTGGTAAAGTCTGAGTGGTGGCTCTTTCCCATGGCCCGGAACCGACAGAACAAACTCTCGGAGAGAGCAAAGAAAACACGGCAACAAAAAGCCAATGATCCGCAGCACTCGGGCCAAAAATGACGAGAAAAAAAAAAATAACAAAAAAAAAAAAAAAACTCTTTCCTTTGGCCAAACATTGTATTATGGAACAGAGACGATTTTCTAAGCAACCAGAGCGGCTTCGTGTGTACACAACATCCTCCTGACGGACAGCTGCTGATGTTGACTCACATTTGTATTAAATTGAATTTCCCTTTATGACTCTTGGTTTATTGTTTAAAAACCAAAGAACCCGTGGAGCTGGATTTGATCTTTCCTGCAAAATGACTCAGAATATTTCCCGAGTCACATCCCACCAACGTAGATTTGTTTAGGCTGTATCCGTAAAGCATATTTTTCAACTTTTTAAAGCACATACTCTTAAAAGTCGTGCACGTTCAAAAAAAAGAAAAAAGAAAAATGATCACTCTTTGCTTCATTTGATTTGAATACATTTGGGGCGAATAATCTACATTAATGACTATTTTATTTCCTTAAAAACACAAATAACACAGAGACAAATGTATTACTTTTGTTTTATTGGAAACTAATTACCATGAGTCTAGGGAAAACGTTACCTCTTAGTTTCCATCGCAGGAAGTTGCCATTATTCTTTCGTAATCTTAACAAAATATCATAAATTAAGCAAAATGGGCAGTCCAGTTAAGTGTCCCGTTGAATTAAGAGTTTCAGAAAGGTCCTGTTTGTGTGTTCGTGTGCAGGAGACGAGAAAACCTCCTGTCAGTGGGGATATATAGGTTAAGCGCATTAAGGAGTTTTGATCTAACCAAATTTAACGACAGACAAGTCAGTCTATATTATAAGGTAGGCTACTATAGTGTTATTTCATACATGTATTCAATCCGATACACTTATCAGTCTTCTTCGCGTTCTGTCTTCTTTTTTGTAAAATATAATAATCTGGCGGCCTCTTTAAGAGCCCAAATCCACAAGACTGGAGGTTAGAGGTCCCAACAAGGAGTCCTGCAGTTGGTGTGGATGTCCGTGCATGCCGTGCACCGGCTGTGGGCCCCCCAGCCCGGACATGGAGTACGCGGAGGCCCCGGGGTGGCCCATGTTACCCTGGAGCAAAAGCGCTGAGTTCTGGTCGGGACTCTGAGGTGGAGAAAATTCGTCCTCCGAGCTGGACATGAGAGACTTTCCTCCGTCCAGAGGGGACAGCTGGTTCTGTTTGTTGCCGCCTGCGTTGCTGTTTTCACTGTTCTCTCTGGAAATGAAGGGGAAGAAGAAGAAGAAAAAGAAGGGGAAAATCAGAGTAGGTACTCGTAATTTAAAGGATGACTCTAGATGAGTGATGTAAAACAAACATTTTAAGAGACTGGCATAGGCCTAAATACTGTGTACAAACCAAAAGTGATTATTCTACTTTCCCAACAGAAAATAGGCCTTGTCGAAAATCTAGACACAAGACTTCTATTTAAAAAGCCTGTTCCGTGTTTAATTTCACTTCATGTGGAGTTATAATTTGCTGATTCTTTTAAAAGTAGTGTGTTGTTTGCGTGTTGATTCCGCTTCAGCTTAATTTAACCTTTAACACATAGCTTAAGTCAACACAGTTATCCACATATGTGGTCACATTCCCTTTTGTCAGAATTAACAAATACCCCACGGTATTATTTGTATATCCAAATCCCTGTTTTTATAATTATTATTATTTTTTTATTATTATTTTTATTTAATGTGGATTAGGCCACAATTCCAATTAAGACAAGTCAGAGGAGAGTCCGTCATTTGATAACAGCACGCTACTGTTTACATACATCCACTGTTATCACGACATGTCTATTTGGAAACGTATCCAAAATTAATTACGCCTAACTCGCGGCTCTTTCTTTGCTCTGTCCTCTTTCTCTTGCTTTAACGATACTGTCAGAGCACTGCGTCTTTTATTTCTCATATTTTTCTTGCTCGTAGCCACAGTTTGAAAATACTTCTCCCAGGCTTTGACTAACTTTAATTTGTTCTTGAAACATGTTAAACAGTGAAACGTTTTCCATCGAGGGCGACCAGCAGCGCCGAGGCTGTGACAGATAAACGTACCTCTCCTTCGCCTCTGCAGCTCTGTCTCTCTGCCGTCTGTTTTTGAACCAGTTGCTGACCTGCGTGGTGGTCAGTCCTGTGGCCTCGGCCAGCTCCCTCTTTTCTCGCGGGGACGGATAGGGGTTATGCGTGTACCACTCTCTCAGTACTCCCCTGGACTTCTCCTTAAAGCAGTAGCTGGTCTCCTCGCCGTCCCATATCGTGCGGGGCAGCGGGAATTTCCTCCGCACCCGGTACTTCCCTACAGCTCCGAGCGGCCGGCCGCGCAGCTTCTCCGCCTCTACGTAGTGCGCCTTCAGCCAGAGCTGCTGCAGCTTCGGGTGGTTGTGCGGTGAAAACTGGTGGCTCTCCAGGATCTTATAAAGCTCCCTGAAGTTCCCCCGGTGAAAGGCCACCACCGCCTTGGCTTTGAGGACGCTCTCATTCTTGTGGAGGTGATCGCAAGCGGGTAGAGACCACAGGAAGCGACCGAGCCTCTCCAGGTTTCCTCCCTGCTGCAAGACCTCGCAAACGCACGCCACTTGCTCCTGCGTAAACCCGAAGGACGGTAATATAGACATGATGTCCGAACTCACTCCTCCGCCCGAAACGCCGATATCCAAAGCGATAGCTGTCGTTTATTTTGATTATAGTCGTATAGTCTTAATGCAATCCAACGGCGGCAGTCCGCGCAGCACAGGCCTATGGGCTATCCACTCCACTCCGGCCCCTGATGCGCGCAGCAGATTGGGATGTTGATTGTTGGGACAATTTGTTCCTGTTGGAGATATGTCAGGCTTAAAGGGAGCCTGTGCGTTTCGGTGATTGGCTCTCCCTCTGCCCTGCACCCTGTACAGCAGAGCAGGACTGAGTTTGCAGCTCCGTTTCCTCCCCAGAGGCAGTGCGTCAGGGGCTGAAATAGGAGCGCTCCCACCTCCCGCCCCCACAGTCCCTCTTGCGCTTCATCTGAGGGAGCGGAGCAGCACCTAAACACTAATCAATTATTACAGACCTCTTAAAAAAGCCGTATTAACATGTTCTGAATATATGTCTTCTTTAAACGGCGACTATATAGACTCCCCACGTTGGACAAACCGCACAGGGCTTCTCCACACCTTATCAGTAACCACAGTCAGTGGAGCGTAAACCCGCAAATACACAAAGCTTTTGATTCGTGAAGGCAAAGTTTATACACATCTTAAGAGTGAAGCATCTGTAATGAAGACACTTCAAAAGCTCTCAGCAAGATAAGCAGCTAGAAACTAAACGTAATATTTACTATTTTATGAAAACTAACGTATGAAAATGTGATTTCTTAATTGAATTATTATTTTTTATTTTTTCCTCACCTTTTCATTTACCACCACTGCATGTCGCGGCGTATGCTGCGCCCACCACTAATTACACGCAGATTGAACATTTTGTTGTATCCCCCGCCTTTGATGGTCTATTAATTACCGAAGGCGTTTATTTTATGAGGTGATATAATTTAATAAGTTGCTATGATAGGGTTGTCCATTTCGTGCCATTACGCACGTCTTTTATATGAGGAACCTATAGTACCTGCCAGACGTGTTATGGGCCATAGACCACCAGTAGGAAACCAGCCACTTAAGTGTGTGTGTCTAAGTGTGTGTGTGAGGGAGGGAGAGTGGGAGGGAGGGAGAGGGGCTGATATGAAATACCACATGGTCTTAGCTTGCAAGACAATTTGCCAAACATCTTCAGGACTGGAAACAACAAACACCAAGCACAAATTCAGTAGCACACACACCGCGCATCCTTCTACACAGTGGCACAGTAGAGTTGTCATTTCAACTAATTAAACCTAGCTGCCTATTTTTATTTATTTTGTTTTATTTTTTAGTCTAGATCTAAATTTTGATAAATAAAAGCCGCCCCTCTCTCCTTTTATTTGTCGCGTGTTTGTTCTCGTTTCTGCCTCATGACGCGTTTTTGAAGAAGTCTTTCTAGACTGCAGCACACATTTATATTTCAGGGATTAGACGGGCACCGCACTGGCTCCAGTGTTTTCTGTGGGGTGAAACACTAAACCAATCCATTAGTAAATGAGTTCCCTGCGACACTGGTTCTTGGTGGTGCAGTTGTTGGTTTGAGCCATATAGATCACATTTCTTTATCTGCACCATAGTCTGTAACTAAACCCCCTTTCAATATGTCACATGGAAGACGACTCGGCCTCGAAAATAATATTTAACTTTAAACAATTTCACACACAACCTCTTAGGAGTTTTCTCCAAAGGATATTTATTATAGGAATAAAATGCTGTGAGCTTTTTCTTCTTTTCTTTTAATTTTGTTTGTTAATAGCTGTCGGTCAGCTGGAGAGAAAAAAAAACAGAGAATAGAGATCTAAAGAGTTTCACAGAGGACGTGCAGTTTATAGTTTACGATTTTATTGACAAAGATGTTAGAAAAGCAAAACAATAAAATTTAAAAATAATGTGAACGGCAAAGCCTTTGGCTACTAAAAATAAACCAATTTGAATCCACGTCTCTTGGATACAACTCCTGTCAGGGCATATTTATTCCACTGTTGGCTGTGTAAAATAATAATAATAATAAAAATAAATACAGTAATTTGTCAGATTTCCGTGTTTTACGCAGCCCATTCGTTCAGAAACATAGTGCCGTCGTCCTCCTCTGTGAGTAGCAGGTCTCTCACCGTGCTGAAATTAAACTTCAGCCGCAGGAAATGTCACATTATTGCCTGAAAATCCTCTTATTTCATTTAGATTGTTTTCACTTTTCCAAACCCGAACACAGGCTGTGACGGAAAAGGCCTGTCTCTTTAATGTGAGAAATAAAACGGTTACTATATAATGTTAAATATTAATAAACTTAATTTTCAATTTCAATGCAGTGCAGAAAAAAGAAAAAAAAAACATTGCTGAGAAGGACTGAGCTGAAAGCCCCTGATTCAAATGCTGAGCTAGGTGGACACAGACTGGGGTCTATGGCTGCACTCAGCCTGTGTAAAACCTCAGTGCTTCAGTAAATGAGCTGTCTGATGAGCTGCTCTCGGGTTTCTCTAATATCTCTACCACATTGCGCCGCGCCTCCTCCTTTAACCCGAGCAGCCCGGGGGGCGAGATTATTTCAAGATGTGGACTCTCCGCCTCTGCTCGGCCAGCGCCGGGCTCCTCGTACCCGGACGAGTAATGCAATACTCAGCTATCACTCGTTACTCGTTTCATAAAGACGCTGCAGGGATTCCTTAGTCTTGTTACAGATTTCTCTCTCTCTCTCCTTCAAACTCACGTGCCTTTTACCTTTAAAACAACAACAACAAAAAAAACTTAAAAAAAAAAAAAAAAAACACAATTCAATTTCCTTTACGTTTCTGTAAAATCTAAAATGAGTCGTTTCACCTTAAGGAACATTTCAGCCTTTCTGATTTAATCTTAGTTGTGCTGGTGTCTGCATAAGGAATTACTCCACTTCAGGATAGGGGCTTATTAATCAGTCCACCAGTAGTAGGCTAGCTGCAATATCTACCACACTGACTTTCACATCACATTGGGCGGAAAAAATACATGAAAGTAGTAGCGATGGCACCTACTATCCAACCAGAGGGAACGAGAGAAAGAAAACTCAAAAGACTAGAAAACACTTCATAAAAATGTCATCATCAAAAACGACCATGTTTCCTATTGGAGGGTTCTTTTTTTTTTTTTTTTTTTTTTTTGGGAAATGTGAAGGAAAACTGAAACGGCCACTGGCTCACTGAACAGATGGTTTTCACTCTATCTGAATTCAAAGTGCTATTTCAGCTGTATCGACTGGAACAAAGCTGATACTGTTTAAATTAAGTGAAAAATGTCAAATTTCCTCCTACATTTTTTTTTTTTTTTTTTTTTTGAAGGCCGGACGTTTGTGACATTAGGTGGAAACTCCTCACTACATTAAAATGATTGTAATTGTACTGTTTATTAATTTAAACCCCAAATAACAAAGACAATTGTGGGTTTATTTTTGTTCGGATACGGATAGGCTACGTGTCGCAAAATTTTTGCAGCAGGAACATATTTTGTGTGTGTGTGTGCTATGGTTGATTCACTGCATTCAGATAAATGAATATAATCAGTGTTTTGTCATCAGTTTAGGATTTCTGGTAAATTCAAGATGTCCTGAATGTGTCTTTAATTAAAACCTGAAGGGGTTTATTAGCTGAGGTGAGCGGCAGTAGAAAAAAAACCCCAGCTCCTACTCTCAAAACAAAACACAACTGTTGACATGAGTGAGTTAAATGAAATTGGAGCTGCAATTATCAGCTTAACAGAGTTTCCTGTCATGTTGGAAAATTAGACCTAGTACAAGTGCACTGGGGTTAGCCCCCCCATCAAAATCATTACGCATTTCCTCAGAGGACCACCTCCGCAAATATGCAATTACGGCTTTGGCTTTTTACTGCGCTCTGCTCGGTAAACACACCCCGGGCATACGTGGATGAGCGCATTTGTTTTTAGGGAAACTCTTCTTCTCTCTCGCCTGCGGGGCTTGGGTAAATAAACAAGCGAGGACGGGCACAAAAACAGATAAACAGATCAACAAAAGCAAAGGAGACGGTTTTAAAAACGGGATGCGCGGCTACGATGTGTCCGCGCTGGCAGGGAGGGGGCGCCATGACAATGCGATCACGGCAGTCAAAATGTAACTCCTGGGAGGACGCGTTTCTTATTCGTGATGATTTAGGAGTCACGCGGTTGTGCAGCAGGTGTGTGTGTGTGTGTGTGTGTCCGTGATCTTCACTGGCCATGTCAGTCCTCATGCGCTGTGCTCCTGTTACAAAGTGGTGTTTTTCACTTTGGGAAATACCTTTGACCACTGTGGTGTGGACATGTCACTGCCTCCCAGCTGTTGTCTCTCTCTCTTTCTCTTTCTGTGCGTGTGTGTGTGAGAGAGAGAGACTAGAGACAGAGACTCACAAACCCACACGTGCAAACTTAAAACTGCCCATATGAGTTATGTTTCCTCTCCTAGTCCAGAACAAACCAGCGAATCATGCTGGCAGCATCTTCCTCTTGCCACACTGGATGATGCAGCAGACATGTGCACATACCTCCTCCTCTGCCAAGCAACAACTAAGGAAGAAAAAGTAAACCCTCCGAGGGCATTTATTTCCCTTCCATAGTTTATATAAACACTACTACCTACTCTCCACATCCCACTCAGAGCCAGTGGATTCTGTTTCTGCCAGGGCCGAGCTTGGCCAGTACGGTGGGCCTGTGTGAGCTGGCTGGTACCCGCTGACCCCTGCCCTCTCATTAGTGGGACGTGGAGCAGTGGAGTGCCGTGCTCCCCAGGTCATGTTACATATGGCTTGCAGTCTGCTGCGCCGCATTAAATGTCAGCTTTGAAACCATCTGAAAGATCAGAGGTCAGTGTTTTTAATAAGGCCAAGGTTCTGGGGGAGTTCCTTCTTTTCCTTTTTTTTTCCCCTCCCATTTTTTACTGCAGAATGTTTAACGTTCAGCTTTTAAAATTGTGGACAAAATGCTGCTACTTAAATGTGGGGATGTCCTGGTTTTCACACAGTAAAATCTAAAAAAAAAAAAGTAAAAAGTCAGTAAAACGCCGTGGCGTGAAAGTCCTCATGTAAAATGTACAACACAACATCTTTGTGGCAGCAATTGTGCTCCTTTTCAGTCTAATTCGTAGGTACAATACACAAAGGTGGATTTGAGTTCTCTGTGCCCCCCCTCCCCGTGAGACCCACAGAGCATGGGCTCCTGCAGCAAATGGGATATTGTTCTGGGCTCCAACAAAGCTGTTTTCACCCTCTTCAATATTACAGGAGGAGTTACCCGATACCTAACAATCAGCTAATCCACTGCCCATGGCGACGAGGTCACCTGTGCACAGGTAACCTTATCCCGCTTGCCTGCCTCTCCCTCCCTTTCCCGATAGTCTCTGCCATTT
Source organism: Mugil cephalus (assembly GCF_022458985.1). Taxonomy (NCBI): domain Eukaryota; kingdom Metazoa; phylum Chordata; class Actinopteri; order Mugiliformes; family Mugilidae; genus Mugil; species Mugil cephalus. Next base: position 11,354,245 of record NC_061786.1, read on the forward strand.
TTTCTTCTCTCCCTCTTGGTGCCTCAACAGTGAGCACAGACAAACAGCCTCTGTTTATTTAGGTCATCAGTTAGATCATATATAACTCCTGTAGCCAGGATCCGTTCGAGAGGACAACTCCTATAATCCACCGCAGACTCGCTGTGAATTAAATAAAATCCCCTGCTGTTCATCCATTTGTCAAACTTTGTCTCCATCTTATCTCTCCGGGCTGGTTTGGTCAGATGCCCACTGAGTGAAACAAGTATTGGGGCGGATTTTTGCGCGTTTCCAGAGAATCGCCTGAAGGAGTTGAGACTCCTTTCTGGACAGAGTGTCTGTGAGTGACAGCGCCTGAGATTCATTCTTCCACATGTTGTAGCTGGGAGTGGGGGCTTTTTGGCCTTCGCTCAGGGAAAAGGCCATCGGATTGGACCAAGCTGTGCGGAGCTCCGGACCCCCCACCCAAAAGGAGCTTTACCTCTGGAAATCTCATTGCTGTTTATTTGAATTACAGGGGCTGAGATGAGAAAAGGAGGCCTAATGAACTCCAGGTTGCCAGGCATGTGCAAACGATCACCGCAGGTTTGCAGAGGGCTGCACCGGGGTTGCTGGATTACAGCATATGCCAGTTTCTCTGTCCCATGTCCTCACAGTTTGGATACACGGGACTTTTAAACGTCGGACATGTGTTTTTCAGTCTGTCATAAACTTACATTTCATCACAGACATGTTGTGTTGCTAAAATCTTGAAGGAGAGATCATTTTTAAAAAGTTACCAGGCGTCTCAAACATAAATTCCCAATAAAGAATGAAAAAAAAAAAAACCTGCTTATATGTTTTTATAAATATAAACTTTTATTGCAGTATGGAGATTTAGAAAAATACATTCACATAATTTCAGATAACAAACATATAATTCAAACTAAGATTTTAAAAAACAAAACAAACAAAAAAAAAAGACCATCGCTTTTTTACTATTTGCCCACAACTTTATGTTTTTGGTGAATGACATTAAAGCACTGAGGATGATTTCACTGAAATGTCCACTCAGCTCGGTGCCGTAAAATCCTGACAAGGAAAAGTGTTACAAGTCCACTAGCATGACGACATGAGATTCACTGATAAATGTGTACGGTGTGCGTTGGCTGTAAGGTTGAAATGTGCTATTATGGTCATGTGTGACAGCAAGAACTTGAGGCTCCTGTTGTGAAAAGCGCACTTGACAAATGGGCTCCACGCTCACACTCAACTGACACCCAACAAATGTGCCAGCGATGGCGGCGGTGGTAAATCTCCGAAGCTGCTATATTTTACTGCCTGTGTGCGCCGACGCAAGAGCTACAGCTGGGCTTACTTTTAGTGTTATTCACAAAACAAAAAAAGTAAAAAAGGCACTAGTGTCCAAAACACTGTGATTACAATCTTTCTTTTTTTTTTTTTTTAATAGGTGGGACTATAAAAAAAAAAAGAAGATATGTAACGTCTGTACTTTTGTTCCTTTTCTTGCACAAGCATACACACTGACATTTGGAGAGACACATCAAAATGAAACGTGATATAGTACAGCGTCGTCACATCTAGTTAACATACTGTGAGTTGCAGCATTATAAACAACACATGATGGACAAGATGTTTACCGGCAGCGCGACCTTTGGATCATCATTCATATCTTCGTCTCACTGGCTGATGGTGAGGCTTGAAATAGGAGTCATTGCTGAGATAGTGTGCATTTGTTGAGGTGTGTCACATGTGGCATGCCCTCCGACACAAAGCCCGTTTGATTATGGTAGTGCAAACGCCAAAACGGAGCAACGCCGCGGTGTGTTTTACATAACAGAAAGGCACATTCGTCTTAAACTCCCCTCCCATGTTCGGAACTCCTTAGTCATTTGGTGTGGTTTAAAGCACGGAAGCAGGGGTTCGCAGTGATTTGAGAGGCATTTGGAGAATTTAAAGTGCTTACTGAAGGACACTTATTCCTAAATCAGCAGCTTCGTGTGTTTATTGACCTATTCTCTGTACGTGCTCCAGTCCTTCAGTGAGGCTGTTGCTGTTTGACTGACCATGTTCACAGAGGCACTCTCTCCCCCCTCTCTCTCCCTCCCTCCACTTCCAGAATGACCTTTTTGGTTTGACCCAGATGACGCATTTAGTTTGGAGGAACATCCCGGTCACATGACCCGTGGAATTCCAGCACCTGCTCCTGCACATCAAATCCACTCAACAGGAAGTAGCAGGTGTTGTCTATAAAAATGCACATTTAAACATGGCTCAAATACGTACAGCGACTTCTTCTGTTAGCACATAACAGTCGTAATGTTTCGTCTCGTGAACGGGGGTTTTTAAAACGTGTCACAGGCTTCTTTTATTTTTTTTTGTGATAAACTGATAAAGCCCACCCACAAGGCTTCTCCTCTGACTAGAGTGCATTGTAAAAGTCAAATGAACAAAAAATAATTTAACATTTAAAGGAAATGAATGGTTTAAAAAAAGAAAACACACGCACGCACACGCACACACACAAAAGTATAAAGATTCACCACATCTCTGCTTGGGCGGACATGAGTGCTTCTGTGAGGGGAGAGGTTTGAGGTTAAAGGTCAGCCATGTCCTCGTCCATCTGCACTGTCTGTAGTTTGGCTAGCTCCTTCCCCTCCGCGGCCTCCATCTCCCCACACATCGCCCGCACCATTTCATTCATGCCTCCCGAACCCGAGCCGTCCACCTTGCTTTCTGAAAGGTTCATGTAGTTGCTGTTCATGCCGGGGCCCATCAGGTGTGGGGGCGCGCCCCCCCGGACCTCGTGGCCGCCGAGGTACTCTGTGGGCTGTAGGTGGTGGTTGCTGGGGTCCGTCTGGGCCATCAGGGGCGTGCTGACGGTGAGCGTGGTGTAGACCTCGGGCTCGTGGCTGGACGAGCTGACAGCGGTGACCTCAGTGGTCGAGGTTGAACCTTGGCTGGAGGAAATCTCCTCTGAACTGGGGGTGGTGTAGCTGATCTGACCGCTGGGGTCCAGGTGGAGGCCGTGGTGGTACGAGGAGTAAACGCCTCCCTCCAGAGGCTCCTTTTTGATGGACGGTTGGCCAGCACTGCTCATGCTGTACAGGACCGTACTGTGATGCAGCGATGTCATGGTCAGCTTGTCCTGCTGCTGGAATGAGTCGTCACTGGAAGAGCTCACTGCTACATTATTTAAAGGCATGGTACCTGAGGTGAGACAACAATAGATCAATACATATAGTATACCTCCAGGGTGCCTACAGTGGATCCCATTCCCGCTGCCAGATCCCCTTCCCACTTCTAACAGCAGGCCTATGCCCCGAAACTGCTGTTGTGTGTCTCACACACTCTGTGCACTTTAAACTCAACCCCAGAGTGCCCCAGAGAACACATGCAATAGCCTGCCATGACTCAACAGCAAACTGCGATTTTCAGCTTTTTCCTTGTTATTCGTGCTGGTGCAGAATCTCTGCTTCATGTCAAAGTAAGTGCTGTAATGGCTTATCCCCTGTTGGTGCATTTCATGGCCTCTGATTGTCTGAAACATATTTCCCCTCCCTGCTTTGGAGATCAAGAGTGTAATGATGATGAGTGATGGTGACTTTGGAACTTGTTTTTAATCATCTCTGGGGTTTTGAAAGGACCACCACTTCTATATATATGCGTCTACGTGAGCGTGTGTGTGTCCTTTCCCTGTTCCTTCTGCTCTGTGTTATGTGGACTATCAGGCCCTTGGGCTATAGCCCAAACACGGACAAGCCAGTAAAGCAACCAAGATATATTGGGTGGGCAAAGTAGAGAGCTGTTGACAAACCACCAGAGACGTGTAGCACTGCACTTAAACATTTAAGGAGGGCAAAGGGCAGCACTGACTGACCTCTTATCAACAGAGCTGGTAACAGGCTGATATAAGACTACACTAGAATTAATACCTCTATAATATATCCCTTATTAGATATCATATCTATCTCCTTATTTAGACTTAAAGTATATTTATTCATTTGATTGTGCCGTTGTTGCTAGTTCCACATATTTCTAAAGCAAACACTGCAACAGAGTCAATTGTTTCCTGAACCCACCTTGTTGTGTAATTGTTGAGGAAGAAGAGGCAGAGGAGAGCTGCAGGGGAGGAAGACCTACATCGTTGTTGAGTAATGAGCTGCCATCGGTGTCAGAGACTCCACTTGGTACTTGGACCAAACTATAGCCACCCAGCTGCAGAGCACCTGACGGGGAGCTGAACGTCAGCACAGACGAGCCTCCGTTCTGGGCGGCGATGGTGTGAACCCCCTCCAGCTTCACCTCCGCTCCGTTCACGCAGCCAGGGTAGGAGGCGTACTGCATGGTGGACTCCTCGGCATTGCCCAGTCCTTTCTCCTGCTCTGTCTGCATCTGCATGTCCACCCCAGAGCCCCCCAGCAGCACCCCTCCCGACGACCTCAGCGGGTTGAAAGCCAAGGGCTGGATGCCCAAATTGAGCCCGTTGAAGAGGATGTTTCCAGGTGAGTGGAGGTAAGACGAGCCACCGTTGTGAAAGACGGTGGAGGGCGTGTTGCTGGTCACCAGGCTACCGTTGTAAAGGCCACCACTGCTGGAGCAAGGGGGCATCTTGATGTCCCCAATCTGTTGGATGACCACCCCACTGTCCAGAGGTCCCGTTTGAATAGGAAGAGCCCCGTGGCTTATCACTCCATCTGAAGAATTGGAGAGAGGGCGAGGAGACAGCTCCTCCTGGCCTTTGCTGGACTCATCCTCTGTGCTGTGGTTTCCATCAGATTCACTGTGGAAAAAGATAGGAAAATAGCAAGTGTCATAAAACAATAGGAAAAAAAGCTTTTATTTTTTTATTATTATTATTTTTTTTTCCCATCTTGGATGAAACCTCCTCAAGGAAACTCAACAAAACCTGTCACCTTAGTTTTAGATTTGCTCCATATAAACAAAAAGGCAACATTAAAAGTGATCAAAACAGAATTAGCTTGAAAATCACAAGTATTAAATATTTCTGGGGGAATAGACACACTGAACACCGTTTCAATAAGAGTAAGTTTGTATGTTTCAAAATTTATTTCCACCCGTGTCTTGCCTACAGCCCAGGGCAGGCACATTTGTTGCTGTGTTATTACACAGCTTTAAAGAGCTCCCTGTGTTTGTGAATGTGTGGACCTCTTACCTCATGGAGAGCTGCACTGACAACAACCAATCAACGTCAACAACCGTGCCACCATTTGGCGCAATAAATTCTGGTGTGACAAAATGCCAGCAGCGTGGATGGCGTGACGGAACAAATGGTTCAGAGTGGCTATTTGTTTCTCACCCACAATTTAAAATGTTGATGGTATGAATTAAAAATACGTATTTATTTTTTTATTTTCCAGATTTCAAGTAGGAAGATCTTTTAAAAACAACGTGGACGTATTTTTATTTACCCCTTTAAAAGAAATGTTTAAAACAGCTGCACTTCTTCACCCCCTGAACTCCCCCCAACACACGCACAAACACGTAAACCCACCACGACCAGAGAAATATATAAAGACAAGTTAAGGCAGCAGTCTTTGTTTTAGAAAGCCTGGATATAAACAGATTTAAACCCTGTTTCAGAATACTTTTGCCGACGATTTAAAATGGATTTATAATGGAGTGTGCGTCCTATGAGTGTGTGCGTGTGTGTTCGAGACAGAGACATAGGGGTCACCTCCACCAGGTGTGCGTCATCTTTGTTCACACAGAGGGAAACATGAAAGAACAGCCTTCACATTTCACTTCTGTTTGTGCTGAGGATTATGGAATGAAGCGCAGGAGCTGATGGAAGCTTTGAGATCCCCTTTTGGTGCGAGAGGGAAAAAAAAGTGATCATGAAAATGATTTATGTGCTGGTCTGGGACACACGTAGCGCAAGTGTGAACACACAGACACACACGCGCGCGCGCATACACACACTACAAATGGATGAGAAGAAATGAACCATTCAAGTTCTCGTTTGAATTGTTTCATCTAAGTTACCCACTTTGGCAGTCACTGGAGTGTGTAAGTTGCTGGCTATATTGTTGCTTAAGGTTTCCATGCCCCTTAGCACCAACACACTTGAAACCGGATCTCAATGGCAACAGCCTCATATTTCAAAACATTAAAGGCGTGCTCGAAACGCTTTTTCAAATACCCTTTCTTAATTATCAACTCTTAGTGATTCCGATCACACATTCACCCGACGCTAGATCACAAAACACACTGAGTATTGTCAGTGACTGAATCGAGGTGGAATAGTACAGACGCCCCTCCATTAAAAACTTTGTTACTACGAGGAGTTATTTGAATGCGTATTTTACGCACAAAACAATTGTGATATTTTTTTATTTTTATAATTTGGTCGATAACAGATCTGTGAAAGAAAAAAGTCAGTGGTCTTTCTTTTATTTATCTTTCTTTTATTGCCTTACCTTTTGGATTGTGCTTCCGACGGGTTTCTGTCTCTCTGTCTCCTGTTTTTGAACCAGTTGCTGACCTGGGTCAAGGAGAGTCCTGTTATCTTGGCGAGATTTCTTTTCTCGGCCGGAGACGGGTACCTATTCTGATTATACAGATCCTTCAGCGCGTTTCGCGACCTTTCCTTGAAACAATAAACAGTCTCCTCGCCGTCCCAGATAGTCCTGGGGAGAGGGTACTTTCTCCTGATCCGGTACTTGTCCACGGCACCCAGAGGTCTCCCCCGCGCCTTCTCCGCCTCGGTGTACCGGGCCTTGTACCACAGATCTTGCAGGAAGGTGTGGTTGGACGGACTGAAACTGTGGTTCTCCAAAATACTGTACAGCTCCTGATACCGAGCTTGGTGGAAAGCAACCAGGGCTTGTGCTTTCAGGATGCTTTCGTTGCCGCGAAGCAGGTCACTCTGTGGCAGGGACCACAGGAACCTGGCCAGCCGGTCCACATTGCCTCCCTGCTGCAGTGCCTCACAGACACACGCCACTTGCTCCGGGGAGAAAGCCAGAGAGGAAGCGGCGCTCACCAACAGCTCCGTGCGCACCGCGTCAGTGTTGGGAGTCGTGCGCTCCATGGACAACTCCACCGCGTCCAGCGCCACAAGCTTGATGCACTCCCGCACCTCCTTCACATTTTCCCTCTTGATGTCATTTGCTGTTGTGACTTCTCCGGCAGAAGAAGAAGACATTTTTTTTGTTCAAGCCTTCCCTGGTAAAGTCACTCCTCCCAGCTCGATCAGGTTACCTCCTCGCCATGCGAATGCGATCGGATATCTGACAGCAGCTGTAAGTAGATATCTCTCTCCCCTTTTCCTTCCAACGTGACTTTTACTCTGCGGGGACTGGAGCCGGAGGGAGACACACTAGGGTCTATCTGCAACAGAGCCACGCTATTGGCCGCCGAGGGCCCCATTAGGGAGGAGCGAGCGGGATTCAGACACGAATGTTTGGTTTCCAGCTGTCAGTCAAATAACTTCCAGTAGGCTAAACTCCCGTAGCTCACCTGTGCAAGGTGAGTTCTTTTGGGATCGTGGGAACGGCATATCCTCGTTGTCTGTATTGTCAGCAGCTGCTTTGACTGTAGGTATGCACATAAAAGCATTTTTATTCCCACATCGAGGTACGACAATCTAAGAGGAAAATAATCCTGGGAATATTGCCACTCATTGTCTCCGTCTGAAGAGATCTGGGCCACGTAAATCGACGGAGATATGATTGAGACTTGTTTTGTTGGAAAACTCACTTAATGGCATTTTAAAATAAATATCTGTTAGGGTTTCAGCACAGTTGTGGATGTTCTGACTGTAAATTCTGCCACAAACCACCGATTAAGTCACTTTAAAAACACAGCACTGTCAGATGAGATGAAATAAGAATATTCCAAAATAACCGAATAAACCAGCATCTACACATTTATGCTGACAAACAGCAGCTCATCCATGTGAGCCCCGGTTGTAGTTTTATTTTCCTCCTGTAGAATTCTAATCATTAACATATCTTGATAAAATATTTGAAGTTATCAGTTACTCCTTACCTAGGAAAATCTTCCAGTTTTTTTCCAGTTTTATATTCACCGTGCCACATTTGTGGTGATTTCTTAACTTTTATCTTGAAATAATATTTCTATTATATAAGAATAGTTTTAGTTAACACTTACAGTACGTTGGGCACTGGCAGTCACCTTTTATTTATTTATTTATTTAGTTTTTGTTGTTGTTGTTTGTTCTTTCGAAATGTACTCAAGCATTTTCCTGCCAGTTGCTGGTATTGTACATTTACATTGTCAATAAATCAATACAACCTAGGCCTGGATTTAGCTCTGTTGAAATAGCAGAACATCTACTGTTTGAGCTATAGCTTTTAAAAAGACAAGCACATTATTATTTTATCATTGTTATCACTAAAATAAGTATTACCTGTGTGTTTATAGTATAAGATAATACATACTGCTGCCTAAAAAGTTGGAATTTTTTATTATTTTTGTACCTCTTCTCATGAAATCATTGACGGCAGTGTGATTTATTGTTAATAGATAAAGTCTATATCTCCCCAAATAAGTATCACTAATAAATAGGAATAAAAAAAAGGAGTGTGGCTGAAAACTTTTTGGACAACTGTGTATTACATATACTGATATGTTCAGAAAGAATATTTTCCCCAAACATGTGCACATTCATTCAGAAACTAAATGATGTCAGAAGCCCCAGGGAAAAACATCTGCGTTGATTTTTGGCTTTAATTATGTTTTAGTTCAGGCTTACTTTGTATCGTGGAATATTTGAGAGTTCAGTGAACCTATAATCAAAAGCAGCTATTTTCTAATTCGCTGTACATTCAAGCTTTCTGTGTTTTCCTCTCATATCCTGGGACGTCCCACTGACCCTTGTGTGTTCCTGTACCGCAGCATGACCGCCGCCGCTGTGGAGGGGGATGATTAAATAGGAACCAATCTTACTAGATGCGTTTCGAGTCGGACCGCACTCGCTGAAGCGCAGCGGTTCGCCGCTAAGAAAGTGACAGAAACCCTGCTAATTGTTGACATTTCTTGTGTTTATTTGTATATATATTTTTGTGCCTGTGGCAGAAATGGACGACCAGGGGTGTCCGAGATGTAAAACAACCAAGTACAGGAATCCGTCGCTGAAGCTGATGGTGAACGTCTGCGGCCACACGCTGTGAGTGTTTACATTTGACAGATACGACAGAGAGGAGCATTTAGTTTTCAAAAGGCACACACGAAACCTCAAAAGCAGCTGTTAAGTTTAATTTTAAAGCCACGTGCACCTGCGTTAATCTTTACATGAGTAGCATTAAACGTTTGACGTTAGTGTCTAAAGAGGAAACGTCTTGTTTGTGTTTTTAGCTAACGGCTAACGAGTTGTTGTGCTAAGTCACTAAAGGAGGAAAATGTCTGCACCGTTATTCGAGCTAATAGTTATCACATATGTGATAAACAGTTGCAGTAAGATAAACAATGACTGCCATTCAAAATTAAATATGCCTCTAAGTAATAACCCACAGGTTTTTGCCCTTACTTGACCTGCACAGGCTAACTGCACCCTCTGTTTTCATTAGACCACTGAAGTTCTCGGAAATATCATTTTTAATGGAAAGTAGAAAAAGTCCAAGATGGCAGCGAAAAGGGGTCTAATAATGTGGAGTGTAAACTTTGTGTGGCGGCATTTTAACCACACCATGAGTTAAAACATAACCAGAGGAGTTTAAAAGGGCCGTCCTTCAAATAAAATCTGATCTAAACCAGAGCTGCGCTGCTTTATTATGATAGAAATGACTAACTGTTTGTCTGCCTGTACCAGAGTCGCAAGTAGAAACAGAAGTCTCTCCCAGATCATACACTAACCAAGTCCAATATATTAATTCAACCAAAACGTAACCTTTTCCGTGTTTGTATCCTAATGCAACCATGTAAATTCTTATACATAAACAAACCATTTTAATTTACTGGCTAAACTTCTGTGGCAGGTCTGTCACATCAACCCTGCCTTTACCCTGGGTGGGAATTTCATGAAAGAGAAGATAGAAATTCTTACCAGTTTCTCAAGTAATATCTTAAATTTTTATTTCTAAACTAGAGGAATTCAAGCAACTGTAAAGGGGAAATATAGGATATTTCTATTATTCCTCCATCCAATGCATCATCCTCATGTCAGTGCTCAGTATAACTTGTTTGTTTAACCGTGTTTAACCTTGCCATGTGTTTAAAAAATCCCTGACATTTGAATGAAGAGGGGAGAACTTGTTCCCCGGGAGCATTATGCAGTGACGGCAGTTGCCTGATGAGCGCATTTTTTTTTCGACCCTGTCCGTTTATTGACTGTACCATCAGAAAGTGGTCATGCTTTGTCATCAGGTCAGAGAGCTCATAACTCACCGCCTCTGTCTGGATACGGGGATACACGCAGAAAATTAAAATGATTCTGCAATGAAGCAATTTGTGGAGAGATGTCCTAGCTCAGGTCACCTTGGATTTCTCAGAGGCGGTGCGACAGTGAATTTATGCGCCACTCGGGATCCTCTAGACTCTCAAACTGTATTAGTATTTTTATCACTGGTGCCGTTTGGCTTTTTGTTTGGGGCATGTCTCGTTGGAGATACGAAGACCTATACCGTAGTTTGAGAGTGTGTTTCAATTTCACAGTTACTGATTCCCCCTTTAGTGTAATCACCAACTGTCAAAAAACTCTTAAGTAAGAAGCAGGAAATACTTAAGAATATATCGGAAAGCAAAATGCATGTACATGAAAGGTTGCATATACTGCATATTTCATTAAACTCACAAACCAACACATCAACAATTACTGATATCCAAAACTTGTAGTGTTGTGATGGAAGCCCAGATCAACTGTGAGTGTTACAGTAGCAACTCAATCCAGGCTAGCTTTACTGTTTAGTAAAGGAAGTATTCACAGATATTTGAAATAATAATAGAATTTATCAAGCAAACAACAAGACGATCATTTCGCCTAGTTTCATATCTGATTTACTCTGTTTTAAAATAAGTACCATTAAGTTTCTGTTAGGTGGACAAAACAAGCAACATGAGGAATATCTTTTGTGAATATGAGCAAAATATGAGCCTAGTTGGACTCGGCACTGGTTCAACCATTTAAATAACTGTAAATCTGTCTTTGACCCGGTTGAATGTCCATTCCAGTCAGTGAGTGACCAACCTTCAGCGGTGCATTGCACTATTAAGCTTCTCTGTGCATCTAAATTTAAACCCCGCCACAGCACATTTTGCTTCCCTGTCACCGGGGGCATTTTGATGTGTGTTATTTATTGCCTTTGCACAATGACACCAGTCCGCCCTCGTCCTTTGGCATTTGACACTGGGCACAGGCAGGCAAAAACAATTGTGGCTTAGGCATACGGCGACGATTAGCGGGTGAACATAGTGAGCCTGACGAGACAGACGCACCTCATTAAGTCGAAACTAGATTCCTTCAAATGATAGCTGTATTTTCCAGGTTGACATACAGTAGCAAATTAGGAGATATTTTCTTTTCTGCCTTGGGTTCCATTATATAAAATGTTTATTTGTTCTTCAAGTCAAACAAAAGCTACAACATATTAAAATGCGACATTTTGTGACACACTGTCACATTTTGTGCACATAGGGGGATATATGGGAGTATATGCATCTTCTTCTTTTACTCTTGGTTTCAACAACCCTCCTTACTTCAGCAGACTTGGCATCATTTGCCTTCATAGTTTTCCATGGTGCAGAGATAGCTTAATGGAGTCATATCACATGTCTTGACCAATTACTTTTTCTACATAAAAATTAGATCAGACCGTGTTCCAACAAACTTGAAATGAAAAATATTGCCTGATGTTATTTACCTGAAGTGGAATAGAAAAGTTACATCATTGGTTTTGTACTGAATTTTAGAGTACTGTGAAGTTTGTTATTATTTATCTAATAATAATGATTACTGATATTCTCATTTAATTTAAGATTTCAACTTAAAGTGTACTTTGAGAATTTTTTTTTATATGTATCTCACACAGTGGGCTTTGGTGTCAGCATTTTTTTGGCTGTGACGCTGCAGGTACCGTAAGGTATCATATCATTAGATTACATACGGAGCCAGCTTGGTTGTGTCTGGATGCAGTGACAAGTCTGAGAAGATCATCAGCTTCATGACAGAAACGTACAGAGGACACATCATAAAATAAACTCCTTTCTGGAGTGCGGTTTTGCGCTTGCCCTTTTTTTGCCAAGGTGCAGGCGTTGTCACAAAAGGCGTTGTGGTAGCGGCGGAGTCTCTTTGCTGAGCCAGGACCCTGTTTGCTTTCCTCTTACCACCCCCTTCCCCGACCTGCTGACAGCTGCAGATGGGAGAGATAGGAGCCTGGAGCTCCAAGCGGGACAGGTGAGAGAGGGAGGAGTTGGGAGCACTCAGTCAACGATAACAGCCCTGGGACACGCAGAGATGGAGAGGGCTTCTAGAGATATGTCTGTTCTGTATCCTGAGTAATGAAGCGTAGCATCGGCAAGAATATTCTGGGTCCGTCTGTGCTTACAAATCACACACAGTCTGAAAGCTGTCACTAAGAGGAGCACACTTCAGAAGAAAGATGGCAAATTGACTCTAAAAGTCTCCTCCCTCTCCTTTAGAGGGTCACCCCTTTGCTCTAGTGTTACACAGGATTTCCCCCTTTGGAGGGTTCTGTTGTGTGGTCCATTTATGGGGCAGGGGGCAAGCTACGCCCCACTCTTCGCCCCGTGTTGATGAATGGGCTCTTTGTGGGCCTGTGGAAACAAGCTGAATCCCTCCATCTACCTCCATATGGCCAGGCCTATAGATCTCCTGTAGCCTCGGGGCACAGGGAACATCTGCCTCTTCCAGAGTGCACTTGAGCAGGGGCTCCTCACGCTCTGAATCACCAACTGGACGACGCAGATGTTTCTGTCCGTCGCTTTCATTTTTTATATTGCCGCTTTATCTAAGCCACGCTGAAGTGACGTGCTTGTAAGGTCTATTTGCTGTATAGCCGCTAAAGCTCGGTGTCGTACTTGGCAGGTTGTGCTTGTTTGACCCTCATCTGAGACGCTAGGTGTAAACAGTCGAAACTCCATGGCTCTGCAGTTTCTTATTTAACTGTTCGTCTGCTCCGAATCCTGCTGATGAGGGGAAATGCCTCGCAGGATGACTCTGCCGTGATCAGTCTAATATGCGCCATCCCATTGGGGAACTTTAACTTGGCACTGTTGTCTCAAGCCCAGTCCTCCACTTTTGGGAAGAAATGACTCAACCATACCATCGGTGACGAAAGGTGAAAAATTTGCCGTTTTCCGCGCAGCCTTGCTATATTTTTTAATGAAATCTGTCAGTGCTCAAAAGCAGACGGTGCCATTTGGAAACCAGATGTCCATTTTTGTGAAGGTGGTCACAAGCAGGAAGGTGGATTCCTGTGGAAATAAAGCTCCACGGAGACTTAATTAAGAGAGTGTACTGTGCAAACGTTTATCCAGGCTCTCCGCCCCATCAGGGGAGATAAAGCAACATTCCCATTGTCTGCGGTGTCCACTCCTCACTTGAGTGTGACTGATGGGTAAACGCCTACCTGCATAAAGGTGTGATTGATGGCTAAGCTGAGGATTGTGCCCCCGGGTAGGCCCGCTGATTCGTTGCCATGGAGGTTGCCGCGATGGTGCATGAAGTAAACCTTCCCGTTTGAACCTGGGCTTTACCTGAAAGTCCTCATCATTATCCAAAAAGTTTTTCTGGTTTTTGTTGAGAATTGGTAGCGGTGGGGGGAGGTGTGGTCTTTCCCGCAGAGAGTTGTGATTCATGGTTGCTTATATGAGGAACTAAAGGCCACCTGAAAAAGTCATCATGACTGTGCTGTATCGCTACGTATTTTGTCTTGGAAAGTAATCACATCCATTAAACAGATTTATAGCGAATGCTTTGATCAGTTACTGTCTGGATTTCCACGGTATTTTAAAATGTGGCTTAAATCTCTCCATAATACAGCTTTGTTTCATTTGGGGGCCATGTCAGGAATAATAATAATATTTCCTGCCAAAAAAAGGGAGAAAGGTTGGAAGAGTTCAAGTTAAACGTTCAAATAAATAATGTCAACCTAATTCAAGTTTACTAATAAAGTGTGGAGCACGTAAAACTCCGCAGTTGTCTTTTCCTGTGCCTTTCCCAAATTACGTAGGACTCAGCCCATTCATATAATGATAGACTACGCAGCGAATTACCGAGCTGGATTTGATCATATTATGCAACCCGGCGGAATGACTGAGGTCTGTTGAAATAACAATAAAGCAAATGTTTTTCCACTGCAGACAGACACTGTACTGATGGGGTGTCAGGCTAATTTCCTCTTGTCTGAGAGCGCGAGGCAGCCTAATCGACATTCCTATCATAACCCTAGCCATCTTTGAGCACTCAGAGGAAATAATCATAAGCCCCATTATCACTTATTGTGCATGATGATTGCTCACGGACGTTTAAAATAAACAACACAAATTTGAGGAGAAATTGCATTTCGGCCGTCGCATGCGGCTCACGGTCCACCTCAACGCACGTCTTGCCGTCTTCTCCCTCCCTCTCACAGATGCGAGAACTGCGTGGAGATGCTGTTTGTGCGCGGCTCGGGCAACTGCGTGCAGTGCGACACGCCCCTGAGGAAGAGCAACTTCCGCGTGCAGCTCTTCGAAGACCCCACGGTAGATAAGGAGGTGGAGATCCGCAAGAAAGTGCTGAAGATGTGAGTGGGTGGGGAGGGGGGGGGCGGGAGGGTGAGGGTGAGGGGTGTGGTCGGCCGTGTTTATGTGTCATCCCGTGCCTCCTCCCACTTCTTAAGCTGCCTTTGTCTTTCTCATTACACTGTTTGTTTTGTAGACAATGAGTCTCCCCAGGGGGGGCTCAAACGGGAAGGCTTTTTTTCTGCCAGATTTTAACTTCTCTGCCCCTCCCTGCCTTCTCTCTCCCTCGCTTGTCTCTTCTTTAATAGCCCCTTAATTGACATCTAATGTGTGTCTATTAGGGAGTATGCAGACCTGGTATTATAAAATGGTTGATTTAATGGAGGCTATTAATGCCAGTGCGTGTTTGCTCTCATCAGGTTTTTACTATTTGCATTTCGTCTTCTCCTACAGTTACAACAAGAGAGATTTTGACTTCCCCAGCCTGAGAGAGTATAACGATTATCTGGAGCAAGTGGAGGACATAGGTAGGAGCACCATTTTGGGAGCATCGCGCTGAGACGAGTGTAATGATTTCTCCTTGACTCTGGCTTCACAAGGGGATGTTTCACAGGCATTAGAGCCCGCGAAGGGCTCGGATTAGGGAAGTGCTCTGCCAATGTTAACATGTCTTGACTGGCAGCCCATCATGGATGTATTATGGGAGCTGGATATGGTGTGGCCAGACATCCTTGCTAATACTATGTATCAGTGACCACCTGCTCTGCTGCTGCTGCAAATCATCCAAAAGCAGAAACCATTATTTTTGAAGTAGGTCCATAAAAATGAAGTTATTATATTTGTTAAACCTTGAATGTTTCAAATTTGCATATACTCATGTCAGAGTCTTTATGTTTTTTTTTAAGCAGCCTTGACTTTAGACAATTTTCGAAGCTGAAAATCTATCACATGATAGACACTAACACCATAACACTCAGTGATGCATAGATAAAATATGTACAAAACAATACAATAAAATTAAAATCTGCAGTTTTTTATACCATGAATTTGAGATAATACCTTTAGTGTACACACAAACAATTTTCCCTGTGTTTCCATTGGGTAATAAATGTGTTCTCTGTAGCATTTCTGGGATCTTATCATTTAAAACTGCAGCATTGTTGCTCCGAACAGCTTCTTTGTACAACATAAGGTTGTAATGATGGGCATGTTTAGTTAAAGGGGGTAACACAGATTTATCCCCTCTCCTTTTAGTGTACAACCTGACAAACAACATCGATGTGGAGAACACCAAGCTGAGGATGGAGCAGTACCAAAGAGAGAACAGAGACGTCATCCAGAGGAATAAGGCTAAGCTTGTATGTACTTTTCAGCGTGTTTTCCCGTTCATGCGTGACATCTTCACTAATGATGATAAATAGAATTTTTTTTTTTTTGCCTGAGAAGTCAGACTGCCGGGTCAAGTGCAAGATGGAGTTGCCGGAGTTTGTTTGGATTGAGCCTCGTGCTCAATCTTGTGAGATTCTTTACTGCCTTTCTGTTCCTCTCTCCAACAAAGACTCGGGAGCAGGAAGAGCTGGAAGAGCTGCTGCTGCTGGAGCAGCAGAGCAATGAGCAGCGGAGACTGGAGGTGCTGCAGGAGGAGCAGAGGCAGCTACAGGCAAAGAAGAAGAACAAACAGGCTCTGCTGGATGAACTGGTGAGATACACACATATTACATGTACATTGGGGGAGTGACTCAAAGAGACCAGGAAAGAGCAAATCACATTATGACAGATGTTCGGTGTCTGACACACATACTTCAACACACCCATGCACACTCAGCCTGAGGGTTCATGGCTGTCGGATCATTAAGAGCTTATTAACAGTCATTGTGCTCCCGGCTTCATTGTTCCCTTTCTGTGATTCCAAAGCCGATTGGCTCCATTGTGTTGAGCTGTGGGCTTTCAAAGTTATTGTTCCTGCAGAGCGGGCTGCTGAAGGACCATCACAGATAGCAGGCTAAGCTGTGTGTTTGTTTGTTTAAGGCACAGGGCCTGTTGACTATAGGCAGATGAGATCAGCCCTCACCCCCCTGGGGGGACCCTCCTGAGCTTTGACATCTGTACATCATTGTTGCTGGAGAGCATGTCATTCTTCAAGAATCAAGAATCAGAGTCTTTATTGTCATTATGAGAGTATAACGAAATTTCGCAGGGACTCACACACATATAAAACACACAGGCATTTAAAGAAAACTCAGCTTTTCTTTTTTGTTTTCTTGCACGCACATCAGCACAGCGGTGGCTTCTTTTCTAATGAAAGATTAAAATAATATATAATGGATTCACGTTATTTGTTTGCAGTTGTATGTGTTTGTTTTGAGCGTTGTATCCCAGGGTCTTTTGTTTAACGAGAAGCATGCAAACTATGCGTTGCCATTCAAGTAAAGCAAGTACAGTGCCTGTCCAGAACCGGTGTGTGTAAAATCTTCCAACTGTTGCAACCTGAAGTTTTGGGAGTCTTCAAATATTTTTTGTTATATCACTAAATGCTGAGAAAAAAAATTTGCCCCGCCGTTGCTGTCCACCCCTTCAAAATGTCCTACCTCTTCAATGAACAATTTGTCCGAGCATGCGTTCTTAGACCTCTGTGCTTGGCAACAGTCCACTGAAGAAATTGAAACGTCCGACCTTGCGTTTAATGGAGGTGAAGGCGGTGCGGTGCACTTGAAGCAGCGTCCCCTGCAGTGCCACAGTTTTGTTAATGTGCCTTGCTTCGGTAATGTGGCAGCCGGCCTGACAGCGCCGCATGCTGATGTTTATCCAGTTGCGCAGAAATGTCTGGGTCGAAAGCGTTTTCTTGCACCTATCACACGCGTGGATTAACATTTTCCTGAAATCTCTTTTTGTCTCTCTAGGAGCAGTCGCAGCTTCCTGCCACCATCTTGCTGGCTCAACACAAGGTTCGAGCCGCCCAGCTGGAGACGCAGATAGAGCAGCAGAAACAGGCGGTGAAGCCTACCAGCATATTTTCAACTGGAATCCATATGGTACGTTTAATACCCTAGGAATATTAGGTCTCTCACACCCTTTTTATTGTAAATGTGTTATGATTTACTTTAAAGATCTGACAGACTCGGAGTTGTGAGTATTCATAGCCTTCCACCATTGATGTTCTTTTTGTGCGTACCTCTGCCCTAAGGCCCGTTTCTCGATGGAATACATTTATCAGACCGGCCTTTGTGGTTTCAAATGAAAGCAGTATGAGCTTGAAGAAGCGCTACACACTGTATGGTGCAATAATCTCTTTCATGTCACATACTTGTTTACCTCTGTCCATTGGTGGTGAGGTGTGTCTGCTAATTTAAACTTCATGCGGAGGGATTGTTGACAGTGGAGTAGTGATAACAATCAAGGCCATCAAATAGAGGATGTTCCTGTGTCTGGTGCTTCTCCAGTGTGAGAACAGGCTCGCACTCCTTCAGTCATGTCATCACATTCCTCCGGGCCGTCGGTGGGTCTCACAGAGCGAGCATGTGGGCTCGGGGCTTTTGACGCTCTGAGTTTGCAGCTTCGAGCACACCGTGTCTTGAGAGACCTTGCGTTTGGCTCGCGTTCAGGTTTTCAGTCGTTTATTTTCATTTTACTGTGATGAGATAGGCTGTGTCATCATCCCCCGCCCCCCTCCACAGCAACCCCCATGAGGTATGGTTGTCTTCCCACAGTTCAGTGGTGCGTGGGAGAGATATCTGCTCAGTGCTCACCTAAACTCAGGCTGGGATCTACGTTTTTTGATTTATTCAGGTATAACAAACACTTCTCTGTTTTAACAAACGGCTGTCTCATACGCCACCATTCAAGAAGCACTGAATTGATCCAGATGAATAACAGCGCTCAAACTTTTTCCCCCTTGATATACAGTGTGAAGTCAAACTTGCTGATGGAGAAAGAAACGACACAATTATGTTGCTCTTGGCTTCTTCCGTGGCTGTTTTTCCTTACTTTTTTCCTCCCATTTCTCTTCATCTTCCCATCCCCACGCTCCTGTTGCTGGATCAGAGCTCTCACCATGCATCTGCGCCGTCAGCCTTAGAGACTTGACTCAGGGGAGCGTGTGGGTTTGGATTTCCCTTCGCCTCGAGAGTCCATAAGAATGACTTCTGTTTGACTTGGTGGGTTTTCAGCACAGAGCGGTAGATTCCTGCAGATTGCTGGAATTCATTTATCCCCTTGGTTGTGGTCTCTCGCTCCAAGCACGGTTTCAGTTTTTCTTCAGCAGAAATTAGGGGAGGCAAATGTAAAAACACATTTTTAAAACTGGCCCATTTGTGAGATACCTCTTCACGTCTAAACTCATTTGAGCCAATCTAATATAATGTTATGTTTGTGTAATTTTTTAGTCATTTACTTAACTAAACCAAATTGCTCTTTTGTTACTTTTGCCATTATAAACAGAATATTTTTGTGCTAATGTGTCTTGGTCCAACAAGCCGTGAAAACATTGCCTCGAGCTTCTTAAGGCCCCGGCATCCCATGTGAAGTGTCTTCACAAATAAGAAGCCGTTTGATTGTGACAGTGATGGATGGCCTCGGGGCCGGGTTTTGACCCCTTGTTTTTTCATGTGGATGTTTTTGGTTATGCGAAAGTTCACCAGTCACAGAACCAGAAATATGTGTTGCCGCTGAACATCCCTCCGCACTCCCAATCCCACCCCCGTAACCAAATGACTACCGCTACCGCCACCACTTGCGTCACTGCATTCGGGCCAGCTGCTTCACCCTGGGCCAAGGTGAGCCGTCACTGGCGGAACGGCATTTCTGCGTGTCTCCGAGCCGTCCAATACATGGAATTTGAGGATGCCAGCTCTACCTCCGCTTCCCGGCCATTCCAGACTTCGTTTAAAAAGTGATCTAATGTTGCATCTAGTTGTGATATGTTTCTGCCGGGAACATGTAAAGGGACATCTCAGCCATGTTGGCACTGCTCTTTGCCAGGGTGAGTTTGCAAAGGAGAATCCAGGCCTGACCCTTCTATTTCTGGTTGTATGCTAACGTTGCTGTTGAACTGACGCTTTAGGAAGTTAGCCAATCCCCAGGGAAAGTAGTCTTAGTCCAGGTGTGATGTGGGGTGGGATGGGCCTGGTCTTGCCTCAGGAATGGTCTGGAATCACTCATTAATCCCTCACTTTGTAGGTTCTCTATTGAACAGGCGACACGCATATCCGTGTGCGGGTACATGCACATAACACGTAAATACACCCCCCTTCCCCAGACTGAGTAAACATCCTTTGAAGAATAAAGTGTCTTTTAAAATAGATGTGCGCCAATATCAAAAGAGACACTCTGTGTGGGAGGGAGGTGACTATTCACTGTTTAAACAGGTTGCTTGTTGTTGTCTGACACACAAGACCAGCGTCAGTGCCAAGCACGATGACAAGAGTCACCGTGCTTGGCACCTGCTCTGAGCAAAACATTGACGTGGGGTGAGGGTATAAATGATGTCTGGTTTAATCGTATGCGTAACAAAGTATTTTTTATTTTAATGTATTTAAACATGCTGGGTTTGTTCATCACAGTAAAGTTATTATATTTTCTGATTTAAGACTGTGTGTGTGTGTGTTGGGGATTGGCCTCAGCTGCTGTAGTGTCCCGTTTGAAAGCAGTTGACCGATGGGGAATCTCTTCACCTTGGGACAGCTTTCAGCGCCATCTTAAATGAAAGGTCCCAGCTTCCAGCGCTGCTGGGCCAAGTCCACTCCTCACAGGCGGCAGAGCAGCTGACATACCTGACGAGGCCAGCATGGGCACCTAATGAAAGCAGAAGGCAAACACACACATAAACAAAGAGCAACTCACATTCACAATCAGCCAAATGTGGGTGGAAAGTTTATCCCTAAACATAGATGTGTAGCTGTCTGAAATATCCTCGGGTTCTCTCTGGCTTTAGTCCATTCTGCACTTAGGCGGTGGAATTTGACTACCACAGAAAACACAAGTACATACAGACACACACACACACACACACACACACACACACACACACACACACACACACAGACATGCTGTGAGCTTGTTTGCGCAGGCCTGTTTTACTTGGTAAAGTTGTCCTCTACAGTGACCTCTGTTCAGTAGACATACTCGTCAACTCAGGACAAGCTTTGCTTTACTCTGGCAGACTGGCCTAACCTGTTTTGCCTGGGAGTTTTTTTTTTTTGGTATATATTCACCGCAACCCCCACTCAGTCTTCTTCAGTGCTCTCTTCATATGCATAATTTACACTCTTGAGACAAATAGTAACGGACACCGATGATAGATGTTACGTTGTTTACACTCACTTTTGCCATTTAAAGCTTTCAGAAAGCAAAACGGGTTTTATGTGGGAGAGTGCGTAACCCTTGCCCTTTGGCTTTTTTACTTTTTATTGGATTGCTGGCATGCAGCTCAATAGCTGCAAGGGGCTCGGGGAGAGGGGGGTCACCTCAGGGGGTAAAGAGTACCCTGAGGGCTGATTGGCACCAACACATGTGGGCATTCACACCTCTGCCCCTGCCCCTGGTTTGGCCCTGTTTAGGTTGGCCTCAACAACCCTTTGCCCACGGGCAAGCCGGCCCAGCCCAGCGGAAAAAGGAGTTGTCAGCTTTAGGGGCTTTGCGCTGGGGCAGCTGCCACTGGTCAGGCAGTTATATTTAAACCTGTAAGGCAAGGGGAGGCAATGTGTGGCCAGCAGTTTTTACACTTGCTACTTGTGACTCAGTGAGCCAGTGAGCAGCCCAAAGCTCTTTATCCATACAGAAGCACTGGCAGTGCCAGGGCGGAAGGTGGAAGTGAGGACTGAGGATGGGCCGGGGCTTGACTGGCCCCTCGCTGGGCGTATTAGTTTTATCCCCTATACAATGCTGAGCACTGTCCCCCTTTCCATTGGTCTCATTATCACCTTATGCATTAATGAAGAGGGTCTCACTGACTCTGGAGCCGTGGCTCCTGTAACTTTCGGGAAACCAAGTGAGTGTTCTATATGTGGCTTGTTTTGTCTCTGTGTATGTGCCGGGGAGGTGCTGATGGAGAGGTTAGTCGCTGCAACCTTGACATGTCCTGCAGAGCTGCAAAGTCAGGGGAGAGAGATGGTGGGGTTGGGTGGGGTGGGGCGTGGAAGGCGGGAGAGGGGTGCTGATGATTGTGTTGTGTGCTCTGTGTAAAATGTTTTTCTGGTGGCATTTTGGATGGTGACCCACAATTTGCGCTTTTGACCAGTCAGGCCAGAAACTGGATAAGACCTTATCAAAAATACATAAAAATATGTGTAAGAGCGAAATTTATGTATCTTGTCAACGAAATTGGTACAAAACTTAGGAGCACAACCTATGGCACAGGCCCAGCCACCTCTTGTTTTTAATGTAGATTTGGCACATACCTTTGGGACAGAGCTCTCAAACCTCCCAAGTAATGTGACTTTTATGAGACTCCTGTCTCATAAAACCTACATTAATGTCTGCCATGTCACTCTATGCGATGTGCTAACCCCGATGGTACTGTTTAAGATGGACGGCCAAGTTAAGAAGGGGCAATGTCATGTACCATGACATTACTCTGAATTAAACCCAAGAGACGTAGAGCAGCTCGCCGAGCCAGCACAGCTGTCACATCCACAAACTGCGGGGGGGGGAGTAGGTACCTGTGACAGCTTAACTTGACCTCCTAGAAATGGATGCTGGGATTACCAGGTCACAATTAGTCTATCTGGACCTGAGGTACAGGCACAAATGAAGTAGGAATACTCCCACTGGCGCAATGGTGATTTCCTCAAATCATCGTCCCCTGCGGTTTTATTAAGATTGATAGCCCCCCAGAGTTTCATTTTAGTGCCACGGGGGTATTAAAAGAGTCTTAAATACCGGTTACATACACAAACTGGTAATACACACAATGTATAGGTGGTAGAACAAGCCTTCATGATGATAAAAGCAGATGTTTGTATTGGCTCTTTGAATGGTGTTGTTCCAGTGGCCCCTGGTCCCTCAGCCATTTCTGCTCTGCTAGGCCTGGCTGGGGGTCCTCTTCCTCTCTCTCTCTCTCTCTCTCCTTCTGTTGCTTTCTTACGCTGGCGTATTTGGAAAACAACATTCATGGGCTGTAATTCACACAATCTTTTAATAGGACGTGATGAGTTCATGATTGAAAGTTTCAGCAGTATTATTAGGTGTGGTGGAGTTCTGAGAAGGCACAGCTCTGACAGCTCGTCAAGTAGTTTAGGTGTGTTGCACCTAATCCATTTACATACGTTTATGTAAATATAGATATATGCAGAAGCACAAAGTCTGTTTTTTTTTTTGTTTTTTGTTTTTTTTTTGCTCATACAGGTTTGTTCGCACTGATGTATCCGTGCCAGTTTTGAAGGTGCCCTTGCGGAGGAATGCAACAGAAATGTCTCCAGACTCGGGGGCCGGGTCTGTTCTGTCTGTCAGTTAAAAATCTGATTTACTGCACTTCAGCCATCTGCAACTCCCAATTTGCCTCTCTCTTTCTCTGCCACTCCGCCATTGTGGACTTCCCCCCCAATACGCATTCGTCCCAGTGCATCTCTTTGACTGGCGCAGCGGGGAAGTTAAACAGTGCCGAAAGTCTCGAAGAAGATGGATGGAGAGACTGAAGGACTGGGAAAGTGAGGGAGAACGACTTTCGACTGGGTTCGCTCGTCTGGGTTTCATTAGCCGGTGGTGGGGCTCCTCTGTGTTGGGTGAAGGGACGGGACAGGATAACGGATCGCTGGCACCTTAGGGTTAAAGGTTGAGTCAGAACCATTGAGAAGTTTACAGTATGTCTAGTGTTTTGTACTTTAAGGGAAACATCCAACAATCCACTTGTAATTGATGAAAATGTGTTTAAAAACTGGGAATGCAGATTTGGGCAACGGGTTAAATAAACAGCACTGTGGTGCAAGTCACAGAATGTGGACACACAACGAAATTTTGTTGTCCCACTCAGGTTGTTTCACTGACTGTATAATTGTCAGCTTAAGCTCATGCAGCCAAAAGACATGTTGTATTTTGACATTCAACTTTCGTTATTTGCTCTGTGGAAAAACCCACTCTGTTGCCGCGCTGTGACTGTCGCTTGGCCTGCTGCTACCTCCCCCCACCTGCATGTATAAACCACTGTTGAATACAACAGGTTTAGACTCGTTCCGTTAAGATAGTTGAAAGTCCTTCTTGGAAATGGAATTGGGTGATGTGGACAAAACCTGAAATGGAAAAAATGTCCCAACAGAAATGTTTTTGTGATTTTTTTTTTTTTTTTTTTTTTGCCAGGACAATTATGCTTTAGTCGACTGATGTTAACATCATGTAAAATGCCGCCATTTATTTAGGATAAACATTGTTCATATTATCATTCTGTCTCTATTAGAAGGAGTAGACACTGATGCAATATTTTTTTTTTCTGTGTTTTTCTTGTTTTGTATCCTGCACATTGACCTGGCAGTGACAACAACATAATGTTGTGCTGGGCCATGAAACTCTGCATCGATTGCCATCTCAGTGTGCATCTCTTTAGTGCTGTTGTAACTTCCAGCTCAGATTTAATTCCCTGTGTGTGCGCTCGCATGGGCCAAAACATGTGTGAGGGCGGGCAGTCTGAGGCCGCGGGGCACATGTTACTCGTTTAGTTTGGTTTTCATCAGCTCCCCTCTGTGTTCTGTTGTTTATTCTCCCCCACTCCTTTTCTTTCTTTGCTTTCTTGCTTATCTTTTCATCTTCCCTTTGTCTCCGAGTTCCTCTGCTGCTCTCTAAAATAGCCAGTGTTTGGTTAAGCATCATCTTTTTAATACCAGGTCTGTTTCATGGCTCGAGCTCGTCTTCTGAGTCTCTATACTTTTTAATGCTGGAGAAAACATAGCGGTCTAACGCTGCGTGGAAATTCCCCCTTTGAAGGCAGAGACCCGAATCGAACAATTCTACAATGTCTTCGAGAAGTCTCATATTTCTCCCACGACCAACATGGTCAAGAGCATTAGGAACTGGAGTAGCCTGAATGAAATCTCAGCTTTGAGTAATTATTGACTGGACGTTTTATAGAGCGGACTGCAGCTTCCAGTGCTTGACATTGCGAGTTTTATGATCCCATCACCATAACAGTCAGAAGTTTCACAACCCGGAGTATTTGTCAGTGACATTCAGATTCATGCAAATTGGATAAACAACGTTGTGGTGACACCGTGGAAGGAATATGCAAGCAGCAAATAATCACAGCAAAATCCAGAAATAAAGCACTTCATTCAAACAACATTTATTCATAAGCAGCTGATTTGTCTTTTGGTGGTTTCATGGAAAAAAAAACAGCCAATAACCAGTTTTGATCCAAAGTACACTTTCTTTTTTCTGATTCAGATTTTCATAAAGAATAGTTGTTTAGTTGCCAGCATTATGTTCGTCTGACCGCTAGAAACATGCTAAGTCATTGTCCTCTTTAAATTCGTCCTCCAGACCAGCAGTGCCTGAGGAAAATGAGCATGTTGTCAGACCAAAACTCACATTTCCAAACCAGTCTATCAAGAACCGGCGGTTGTTAATGCTACAGCTTGATTGACATTAAGCCCATTCTGAGGTCTTTTTTTTTTTTTTACGTCTGTGTCACAGCCATAGTTTCCAGTGTGTCACGGTTGTGAGACAATGCCGATTGTTGTCCTTTGTTGACTGTTCTTTCTCTGGGGTTTTTCTTTTAGCGCCAGAATGTGTGTCTCCAGCCCGTTCCCAAGATAGAAGAAGTTCTCTACCACTACAGACCCCTTCAAGTGGAAACCTACGGACCCACGGTGCCTGAACTGGAGCAGCTTGGGAGATTCGGGTACAAATTTATTTACTCAACATTGTTTACACAAGGATGTTGCAGGGCCTGGGTCATTTTACGTGCCTTTCGAGATGTACAATCACTATGAATTCCCATTTATTACTCAGCAAGTTGATTGAAGGAAGAACATGTCGTAACAGTTCATTGTTACTTATAAATTCTTTTGAAGCTTCTAGAAAGAAGTTTCCACTTTGGGGATTGTGGGGATTTACATACAGATACGCTCTGTGATTACAATAAAAATCAAATTCATAATATTTTGTTGATTTTCAATAGAAATTCACCAACAGGACCTCTCCACCCGAGCCCTAGAAAACATTGAGTACATATTTTAGCTTAATAGTAGTTAACTGGGATGAATAATTTATAATAACTGATGGAGCTCAGGATTTTTTCTTATAATTGGTATCACAGCAAAAGAAAAGCAACAAATGAAAAAGTTACTTTTTCTTCTCAAGGCCTGTGCCAATTTACAGTTTCATGTCATTTGAAGTTATAGGTAGCTAAAAGACAGTAAAATAAAGTAATTGTATTATTGCATGTTAATTTCTATTGTGGAATTTGGATGTTGTAGGAGTAGTTTCAGGGAGTTGCTGCAAACTCAAAACCTGGTTTGACTGGGAGAGTCAAAGCAAAATGAGGAGGAGGGGGTCTAGGAAGGAGAGAGTGAGTAACAACCATCGCCCTGCCACAAGCTGCCACAGTGCATCTGCAGGAGCGTCCATTAACACACACAGGAAGTGCTTTCCCCGACGGCCCCTTTGGGCCAATCAATCCACGACGCCATTGGTCCAGTCCTCACCGAATGTAATCTATCCATCAGACAACCCAGCGCCCAGCCGTCTGCACTGCAACGGGCTGGCACTAAAGCCTGCCCACACGCTGAGAGCGGCCTGCTTTTATTGGGTGACAGAGGCAGGACGGGGTCATATTGTTTTCAGGCGAGCTGATTAACTTTGAGCGCTGCTTCACGCTGACGGTAACCTTCATTTGGCTGAGACGTGCACATTTGAACGGAATGTCAGCATGTTTGGGAAAAGAGATTTCTGGCTTCATTGTTCTTTATTCTTCAGATAAAAGTTGCTATTGACTTTTGTCGTGCAGTCACATTTACCTAATTACCTGGAAAAGCCTCTACTTAAGGTGAAACATTTCAGGAGAGTTTAAGCTGAATAACAGGCACTTATTTACATTATGTATTCAGCGAAGTGCTGAGCTCCTGCTTCTTTTGGCCAGGCTAATCAATATGTAGATGAAACACATCTCGCAATTTCTGCCGCATGCTGGAGCTCAGAGGAGAGAGGAAGAGGAGGGGCCCCCCAGTGTCAGCAGTTCAGGGGTCCACGAGGACCGATGCTGGAGAGGAAGGACTCTGCCACAGAGATAAATGAGGCTCTGTTCAGTTAGGAACACCGATCCCTTGGTGCAGGCTGCAGGCAGCGACACAGGCTGGCCCGTTCAGGCAAACCACAACTCCCAAGATGCAATGTGCTGTTAAGTAAAAGAAGGGAGTAGTGCTGACACTTCTGCACAGTTGGCAGTTTTTGATTCAGCCAAGTTTGAGGTTGTGCGATATACACAGACAATCCAGCGTCCTCCTATACGTGCACACACGTACCGTCCTTTAAAATCTGCTGTACGTTTCGTGTCATACACACTCATACCCACCCGTGTTATTGCAGTCCAAGCGTTTTGGGCGCAATGGAACTTGTGTGATGTGGTAAATATTCACAAGTGTGTACGTGTGTGTGCAGAGGAGAGAGAATGCAGGCGGCGTTGAGAGAGTGAAACGTTAAATCCCCTGTGTGGAGCGTTGGACTGTAGCTCCAGTCCTATGACCTGTGAAGGGAATATGGTTGAATGTGTGAGGAGATATGGATGTGCCTGAGTGTGGATGAGGTGGAAAGGCCTGTGAGGGGGCAGGCACTTATTTTAAAACATGGCTGTTTGTCTTGGTCAAGGTCCACGGTGACAGCAGCACCACTGGTGATTTGTCTTAGACACCAGCCATCAAGTAAGACCGGAGAGCTGAGCTCACACACTCCCTCCCCGGTGGCCTGCAGGCCTCCTGGGCTTGCCTCTTGCATAGGATGTCCAGTCAACACAGGACTGACTGGAGCCATGCTTTTCACGTCAACTCGCTCTCTTTCTTCTGCACCACTCTCGCTTTCTCTCGGTCACAGAGTCTGTGTCTTTTTCGCCTTGTCCCTTTGCCCCCCAAAAAACCGCAGGAGTGCTGTGCAGCTGCCAGGAAAAAGAAAGGCCACACCTCTTTCACTGTCTCTCCCTCTCTGTCAGCTGTACCTGAATAAATATGGGCTGAGCTGAAGTCCTATATTAAACACAGATGCCCTAATACCAGCGCGGAGTAAAGGGCTACATGTTCGGGGGGCCTCCAAAAGTGCCCATTCAGCTTCCACCTCAGCAGCAGCTATCCCCACACACACACATATCCGAAGGCTCCTCCCCTGATGTGCATAGGTGCGTATGATTTGCCACAGAGGATGTGACCCCGACTGTGTGAGGTTTCTATAAAGGCAGTATAGTGCTGTCCATCTCATTGATTGGCACGTACCCAGGACTGTGCGTGAGCCGTAAGAATTATGGGGAGACGGTGAATGTAACACTGCAGCCCGTACGCTGCCTGGCTTTCTGCTTTTATGTTGAACAGTAAAAAGCCTTTAATAAACAAAATCAAAGTAGAAGTAAATACTGCTTTCGAGCCACAAACAGAAACATATGATGTTTACGTTGACGTGGCTGCGATATGAATCCCAGCGCACCGCACTCAGAGACCCAAGCAGTAGCTATTAAACTCCCCCCGCCTCGCGCTGACCATGCGCCAGCTGATGGACGTAACCTGAAAAGAAGTGCATTTATCAAAATGCACGACGCTTCAGAGACAGTTTCTATACCCTACACGAGCTTATAGAGACAAATGCTCGTGTCCTATAAGAAAAAAAAAATGTGCTCTATTTTTGTATGTAGATGAGCATCTGGATCTGAGTTTGTTCTCTACCAGAACACTTTTAAGCTCTGACTGTGTAGGCGATGAAAGACTGACTGGGAACTTGGACAGGGACAAATCATATGGGGGGAAAAATAGGGGAAAGAGAAATTGGCTGCGGAGCGTTGAAAAATTCAACTCAAACCTCAAGTGCTGACAATGAAAGCTCGCCAGAACAGTTGTTTGTGTTGGCACACGTTGCCCTGAAATTAGCCCATCTCTCTCTGACAGAGGTTGCTCAATGCGCTTCGCCAAATGCCAGTGTGTATAATATTTTGAAGTTTTGCCTCCTCCCCCGCTCGGCATGGCTTTCTATAATTGGTGGAAAAAGTGAGGTTTTCTGTTGGGAGTGCTTGTCAGGCATCCGTCTCTTGCTGGTGGGGTGAAGGGGAGCAGCTGAATGAACAGAGTGTTTAGTCTGGAGCTCCTCTCCTGGGGATGCACTTCTCTGCACAAGGAAGTAGTCGTAGGAGCATTTTGTCCCACAACAACCCGCCGCTATCTGAAGGGCTGAACGCGCACGGGTGGTTTGCTGTGACCTTCATTCATAAATACGACCAATCATTGACCCCGTGACTTCATTTGGAGCGAATCGATGTTTTCGTCAACATTTGTACATGGACACAGAGAAGTAGTACATAAATCACTTGTGCACACACTCACATACACTAGCTATGTTTAACATGTACTTAAAAGACGCCGGCTCACTGTTCTGGTTGGGAGCCAGAGGTTAATGGGTCTCTGAGTGATGCTCTCCCCCTGCTTTAGCCTTCTGCGCTTCCCATGGCGTGTTTATTTGAATGGTGTGCGCGTTCGATTGTTTGTTTGTTTGTGTGCTGGCTTATGCTGCATGTTAAGTGCTTTGGTGGGAGGGAAATGTACAGGATAGTCAGTGGTGCCATCACTTCCCTCAGTTCCTGGCAGAGAGCTTCGCTAGCCTCTCCCTGCCCGGTTGGCCTGACTCCAGATCTGAACTCTCCATCTTTCCAACTATAGCCTCGCTGTCCAAGAGCGCTGCCAGTGATCCTGGATTTGGCTCTGGGAGTTAACAGGACCACTAAACATGGTCCATAGAGTAATCTTGAATCCATTTCTGCCATCGCTAAATTTGAGCATATGAGGTTTAAATGGCATACAAATCATTCTTTCCTTCCCCTGCTTTCCCCTTTCACTCAGTGATGAGAATGCAAGTCAGCCGTGATATTTCTCTTTTTCTCACATTATGCAAAAGACAGCCCGTCCAGAGAAATCTGTAGAACCCCGCCGTGAATAGCTTTTCCATGTATCCCAGGTTCTCTGATCCCTGCAAGGCGCACATCCATCTGATGGGCCTGATGTGCCTGGAGGGGCCGGGGGCAGGGGGAGGGGCAGGGGGGGGGGGGGGTTAGGTCAGAGGTCACTGACTGCAGGGGACCTGAGGTGCAGCACCAGGACGTCGGAGTGCAGAGACTGACAGGAACAGAGTGATGGCACCTTGGAGAGACGGGTCTCGTATTCTGGACCACAAATAGCCGTGCACTCGTGCACTCTCACACAAACACAGCTTTGATGCTTAAGTTATGAGCTGAAGAATGAGGCACCGGTTAGCGTGACCTTAGATGAACTCGTTCTGGAGTCTGTTGTCTTTGATCCTCTTTTTCTACTGTTAGATAATGTCTCAAGGCACACCCTTTTCTCTCATCCTGCCAAATAGAATATGCAGTAACATTGCCAAGTAGTATGATTTATGGGAAATGGATTATTTGCATCTTGCATAACAAAATGGTTTTTCCTCAATTAACCAAGACCTAAAGGTGAATCTGGTTTCTCAGATCACTGATGTGCTCCCACACCGCACGTGTCAGTGTCTTGTGTTACTAGATCCAACACAGCCAGTAACTATAGACTTCATTGCTGTGCTTCACTGACCATTTAAGTGCTTCCATAGCTGAGATGTGAAAGGTTGACTGGGGCACGCAGATTGAAAATTTGCATAGCCAAAAGAGAGCGCAGGCACTACGAAAGTGTGGAGGCTTGAGGTTAGCTATTTGACTTGCAAACACGTCTGTGTCAACAGCATTCCCCGTCTTTATTCACAGCGTACAGCCACGGCCCTACTTTGATGATTTCTTGCCTCACAGATCCCCACTCTCCTCGTCGCTAACTATATCAGAAACGGAGTGAAAAATGGCCACCGTCTGATTCTGCACCGGCCAACACCCAGACCATTATCCCGTCTGTCTCAGTAAACAGACCATTAACAGACAGAGCTGGTGGAGGCCAGATCACTATTGTTTCCCCTCCCATAGATCTGTGCAAATATTGATCTTCTCTTGAAGTATGAGTCAAAATAAGCAGGCGCTGTAGTTGACTAGAAGCTTTTTACTTGAGGGTGAGTCATTTCTGACCCAAAGAGAGGAAACAGAGAGAGCAATACAGAATGACAGAGTGGGAGGTGCATTTGTCTTGTGTGTATTCTGCTTTTAGTGTTATTGTTTTCCCTCTGTGGACTGCGTGCCAGACAGACCACCAGTCTCCTCCTGAGATGAGCTCAGGCCCGGGCCAAACCAGGCCGCTGCCAGCGAAGGAGACACCAGTGGGAAGGGAACTCCAAGGATAACAGCCCTTCTTGCTTCCAGATTTATTTGTATCGCAGCCTAGAGGCGGCAGGGTCAACACCCAGCGGAGGGTGAGGTGATGTCTCCTGACTATTTTAACACACACTGGTGTGTGTAGGGGTTTGCAGCTGCACACTGTCTAGGGTTGCACGCTTTGATTCGGAGCTTGATGGTGCTCATAATTATGCATACGCGGAGAATGAGTGCGCGTTTCACACAAACATCTACAGACTGGAAGTATGCGCCTCTCCTCTCGCTCCTCACCCCCCGGGGCAAAGGGCCCAGCAATCTACAGGGGGATTAACTGGCTCATTTTCCCCTCTTAAGAGCTAAAGAAACAAAACAAACTCCCGTCATGTGGGACTTGGCCGTGGGGACTTGCCACGCACACCTCAGGGTAGGAGGTACTTCTCCACCATGATGTATGAATTATGACCCTCCCTCTGCCGTACCCTCCCCTGCCTTTTGTTGTCCCTCCACCACCCCCCCTCCTCATTTCCCATTTTTCTAGCTAATTGAAATCCCCTTTTGCTTTTCTCCGCGCTTGAGGTGCTTCTGTAACTGATACCTGTGGAGGCGAATCCCTCCTGGGAAAGCTCTATTCTTCCTCAGCGTATCGAGGATCCGTTCCCTGAATGTTACATCTAACTGTCAAGGCTCCTGTGCTCCGTGTGTGTGTGTGTGCATGGGTGTGTCTTGTGCTTGCAGCCATTCACTGGTCAGCATATGTCTTTCCATTGTGTGCGGCCCCATTTGGTTAACGATGACACTGATGTCATGTCATTATCCTCCCTCTGTGGTGCAGTTAGCCTCCTCCTCCTCCTCCTCCTCCTCCTCCTCCTCCTCCTTCTAAGCTTTCCGGGGGGGCAAAGTTATCAAGTGGCGGCTCAGGAGACGAAAGAAAGATGCTCTGTGTGTCAGATGGCTGGAGGGGTGTGTTGTGCCTGTTCATGCCTCTCCAGTGCCGTGGATAGGTGTGTAGCCAGTGAGCCAGCCTCTACTGCCCCCATCAGGTGAGACGAGGGAGGTGCAGGGCCAAGACACCAAAGCCCTGGATGAGCAGTGACAGGTGATGCACGGAGCAGGAAGTGAAATTAAATTTGGGGCGCAGGTTGCACAATGCGTCTTTATTGCAGGCACCTCTACAGACAGCGTTGTCTCTCGTTCACAAAGTGACGTCCTCGTTATCGCTGATACCAGCAGGCGGTCCACTTGAAGACAGCTTACATATCGTCAGTCACTCCAAATGAGAATGTATTTCTATAAGCGTTAATGTCAAGTGTCACCCAAAGCTTCTGTTAACGCTCTAAACATGCTCTCCTCCTAAGTAAGTGCTAGCGATACTCACCTCCCTCCTGCTCCTCTCTTTTGGGATACAGATAGGCAGACTCGGCCAGTCAGGAGGCGATGATAAGACGCATGATAACGGATAAGGGGTTTGTAGACTAGTCAGCGTATGATGTAGGCACACGAACCCCCCTCCTCCAAACCCACTCACAGAATACAACTTGCGATAATCTGGTGGACGGTGGGTAGGCTAATGGCGGAGGATCTGTCTCACACACTCTCACATCCCGGAGGAAGCAGCATTCAGTGGAAAAAAAAAAAAAAAAAAGTGTGACCTACGACCCGTAGTGATGAAAGAATGCTGTTGACAGATATAGTATACCTGTGAGAGTTCTCTGTGTTTGGCTTGTCTGCGGGGGGTTTTGTTTCTGGGCTCCAGCCTGGACCAGTTCACACACACACACACTCTCACACGCTCTCCCCGCTGGTAAAGCTCTGCTGCGTCGGTTCGCCCTTCGGTATCGATACAAACAGCCCCGCCCTTAGGTAAACATGTACTCGCGCGCAAATAAATTGTGTAGATGGGGGCATAAGCGCACGTCGCACACCCACACAATGCGCTCAGTGTGCTGCGTCTCTCACAGGGGTATATTTTCTCTCAGGGCAGAGTGTAGGAAGGAGGGGCAGATGGAGTAGCAGCGCTGCGAGTGAAACTGGAGCTGCCTGTGGAATGCAGGGGGTGTTTTGGGAGGACTGGAGTTTAGTGGGTGACGGGGGAGGGGGAGGGGGGGGGGGGCTGACTTGAGGGGTAGGATGGGTGATTAGGGGGTGACAGCTGAGTGCTGACCCTTCTATAATGACAAATCATCTGGCAGGTGTGTGGCTCTGTACCCCCTCCAGCTCCCATCATTCCCAGGGAAGGAATCCTCAACTGCCGCTGCTGTAGCAGCAGAGCGCTAAAGGAAGACTTCCGGGCATTCACACTGTCATCCTGCAGGCTCGTGACTGTCCTTTTAGAAGGATGGGGCAGCCTCTGTTGTCCAGATACAGCTTCCTTTGTACTTGTCCGCTGCCCTCTTTGCGCATTCAACACACCAGACCAAGCTCCTCCGCTTTATTAAACATAGCTAATGAGGCTTCAGTCCTTGGAGCATGAGAGGGTAGAGTTTATTGATTTATCTGAAGACGTCATTTTTTTTTTTTTTTTTTTCTCCTTCCAGCGTCGTTCGACTGAATACAGAGTTTCTCTCCCGAACAGTCTGAAAGTCACTGTACCCTGTGTGTGCGCCGTGAATCACGCCGACGACAGGCTGAATCCAGAAAGCCTCTGATCCTTTGTGCTGTAAAAACAATTGTTGACCCTGGATCGGCTAGGGCGCTGTGAAAGCAGACAGGTGCCAAGCTGAGGTCTGGACTTCTAGACTTTGTGGATTTTCCTCAAGGAACAAAAAAAAATATTTTTTTTTTGTTCCTCGCCATGAACCATAGTTTAGCTTCTGTTGAATTTGCTGTACGGTGAATAAGAATGCGAAACTTTCACGTACAAAAGCAGCCAAACCACATGAAGTAATTCTGCAGTGTGCATTGTTTAAGACTGATTCAGATTGCTCCGCTGTCCTGTGCGTCTGCCTTGTGGTTTGTATGTTGATTAAGTGTCTGCTTTGCCGAAGTAGCTATTGTAGCATTACAGGCCTCTTTTCTTTTCCATCAAACTTGGGTTCCTCAGACCTTCTTAATCCTATTCTGTCCAACACATGGAGTCTAGACGAGAGGCCCGACGCAGCCTGCGCCTCCGTCTGGTATCTGCCGTTTTCCCTCCGGGGACCCGACCTCGGAGCCGTTTCCCCGAAGCACCCATTCGGGCAGCTACATCGGCGATCCAAACACGAGAGGAGCCACACATTCTCAGCTGGAAATCACGCAGAACCCGCCGGAACATTTCACCACTTATCTTTTCACTTTGAATTAGAGACGGAGGCCTTGCTGTGTTTTCCAGGCGGCAGAAGTAGGGAATACTTTCGGGGTCCCGTCAGGAAAATCTCCGACCATTATTAGCATTAACAGGAGACACTGGCCAGGTATGCAGAGTCCCAGACTCCAGTGGAAAAACCCTGTTAGCTCTCAACAGTTTTGATCCAAACGCACATGGCTTTTTTTTTTTTTTTTTTTTTTTTTTTGAGTAAAGGGTAATAGCAGATGGTACGACTAAGAAGGTCCAAGCTGCTTTTATCAGATTTGATTCATGCTGCTGTTGAGTCCAACTTTACAATGTTATTTATTTCTAGGGAGGAGATGCTCAAAGTTTTGAGTTGATGCAAAAACCCCCCAGGTATATTCCCGTGTGGCAATGACGGTCTGACACGCACACTGTCATGCTGTGTCGTTCAGTTGTCTTCATCACCTGCACTCGTCTTTTCCTGCACCCCCTAAGCGACATAATGGGCTGGTCCAAAGTGACCCATATTTACCCAATAATACAAAGCTTTGAAAAGACCCGGATCGAGTTGCAGCTAATGCTCCAGTGGGGCCCGGAGAGTGAAAGATGTTACCGGCCGAAGCGGCTTGGGTTTCAGTGCCCTGTGAACAAAAGGCAGTCCAGTCCTCTGAGAGACGGAGGGGACGGGGGGCTGCTGGGGCGGGAGAGTGTTGGTGCACACATTGAAACAGCGGTGTCAGAGGGGACTGAGGCGTCTGTTCCCGAGCAATGGAGCCTGTGTGTCTTTTTATGATTGAACTCGGCATAAAGTGTTTTGCTTCCTTCTTTTTTTTTTAGCTTAGTGTGCAGAACGTATTAATGCGTTTCTTGTTGTTGCACGTCTCAGGTGTTGTCAGCCTCTTTTTCTTTTTTCTTTTTTTTTTTTAATTTGTCTGCATTGTCAAGTACAGTCATGTGAAAGGAGTTTGTGTTTCAGCTTCGCCAAACGTCAGCCGGCGTACGCGCGGCCAGCGTTTGTGGGAAGATGCGGATACAGCCACTGAGTTAATGGAGCAGAACTGAACTAACCTCGGGTGTTAGGGGTGAGCGGAGGGCAGACAGGGTTGGTTTAAGACAAGAGGGTTTGTGACGATGATACCCAAAGGTGATTTCACCTCATATCCTCCCCTCCTCTCTTTACCTCCCAACCCCCACCGCTCACTCTTTTCTCTCCTCTCCTTCATGTTCTCTTTTTGCTCTCTCTCTCCATCTTTCTCTCTCTTGCTCTCTCTTTCTCTCTCTCCTTAGGGGCAGGCAGGTATAAAGTTACACAGAGCTCTCAGCTTTCTTGGAAGGAATGACCACATGAGTAGCTTGGGGATTAGATTAGCAGGAAGAGCAGACTTAGCCAGGCTGTAAATAGCCCACTTTTTTCACCATTAAAAAGGCCCAGTACAATATAATCAATAGATAGCACTCATCAGATGCAGGAAGCCATATGAGAAGACGTCCCTCAAGTGCTCTGAAGGACAGGGCTACAGCAGCTTGGGCCTAATGAAGTTATTATTAATCACTGGGCCTCCTGTTTTGAACTTGTGCGTTGTTTCTCTAGTGGTTGATGAGTGCTCTTTGTGTGCGCAAGATCTGATTGACATTCTCCTCCCTTTCCATCGAGCAATATTCATGAATGTCATGACTTTACGTGTTTATGTGACAGACATGCTAGCAAGCATGTTTCGGTCTTTTTATTTTCAATGAGCATTTTATCGGGTTACAAGGAAACCACCGGAGCACCTCGTAGAATCATAAAACACCAAAGCAAAACATGATCTACTCAGCGTGTTGTCTCGCCGACACCTTTTCTCTCGCCTATCCATCTTTCATTCACGCACACACCTCAGCTCTGTCAGTCTCGCTGAGCCTCCCCACAGGTGTTGGGTTACTCTGTAAAGCAGCTTGAATGGGCATAGAAATCACAGAGTGCTGTCTGTGCTCTTGAATCCCATTTCACTTTGAAGTTTCCCCAGCTCACAGGAACAAGGGCCACAAAGCCAGACTCGTGTGAGGGCTTTAGACTTCTCTGCCAGGGCTATGGGGGTGGGGGGGAGAAGGAGGAGAGGAGGGGGGGTATCGATGGCCAAGGCTACGTGTTGTCTCAGTTGCTGGAGGAATTTGCTTTTTTAACTCTCTAGTAATAAACGACAAGAAGGCAGAACAGGCAACTTTTTTTTCAATGCGCAAAAACATTGAAGAAAGAATTAGAGTGGTGGGGGACACAGGTCAACCCCCCTTATACACACACAACGCATAAGCGGAGGGGCAGCTATCACTGTGGATAAGATGTGGAGACTATATTAACAGCTCCACCGCTTTTCTGTCCGTGAACGAATGTGAAAATAAACAATGACTTTTGACTTTGGTTGAGAAGCTGAAAAGGGGCTTTGGCAGGATACATCTGTAAGCACTTAAAAAATAAAAGACACCTATAATACTTTAATAGGGGCATGTTGGAGAGGCTTTTTAGGCACAAGGTGTTCCACTGTTTGTGTATGGGTACGTCTGTCTTTGTTGATCTCATCAAAGGGCCAAGAGGTCTCCGTGAGCCAGAAAAAATGACTTCAAGTGTGGATTTAATGAAGAATAAACTCACACTCAAGTTACACTCACAGGAAAACCAGCTCTCGGGCTGCCAGTCAGGCAAATTATTTACAAAATATCTCACTGAGCAGAGCTCTCTGTGTGTTCTCAGGTATCTGAACCACGTGCGGGCCGCTTTGCCTCAGGACACGGCCGGAGGATACAGCTCGGCTTTGGCGTGCCATCGAGCCATCGAGGATGCTTTCAGTGGGCTGTTCCCTTCGAAAGGCTGAACCCCTCCGGAGCGCTTACAGTTAGAAATGTGACCGAATGGACTATAAATACAGCTTTGCTGCCACTATTCTGATGTGGTGGGTGATGCTGTCACTACTTTTTTTTCATGAAGGTGTACGTGAGTTTTATATTTTTGTTTTTTAAATAAAACACAATGAACACTGAGGTCTGTGCAGCATTCATTACACAGATTTATTTAAAAATGAAACAGCTCAGGCTCAGAATAATACCGATTAGAAAAAAAAAAAAGTTGGTACACAAGCAATAATTTATTGAACTGAGCCATAATTTCTTATGACGTGATGTGACATCTATAATGAGGAAAAAAATTATTAAAAATAGCAAACTAAAATGTTTCCTGGTGTTCCAGGTCGACGCGATCATTACGTTGAATTTGCAGTTTCCTCACACTTTTGTCTCTTTGGGGCTGGTTCCTCTGAAGGCTCTATGGACACAGAAATAAAAGAGAGGAAGATTTTACTGTCCACCAAAGTAAAACAAAAAAAAAAAAGCTCTGGAATTTCAGTAAAAAAGGTACTGATAGTAAATATACTACAAACGTAATATATAAGATGATAACATAAAAAAAAAAACATGCTTCTTCTAGTGATAATACGTTTGTCAACGTATAGGGTTTTAAAAATTGCAAGGATTTTTGCTGTGAAATTTACATGATGGAACAAATACCACTGAAGTTAAGATAGAACTTAAAAGTACACGAATAATCAGGAAAGAATTGTTTAATCATGAAAAACAGACATGCTTGGGTTCGTGCTCCTTCCCTGCTGCCTCACAGAAAAAATAACTTTATATTTACATGTTTGATTGCAACATTCTTCAGATTATTTCTCACCTGTGTTCTCGTCGTCACTGCAGAACAGGACTTCTTTAGGGAGAGGGAATCTCACACACATCATATCTTTGTTGGGTGCTACGTTGCGCACAAAATGCACAGAGCATCGCCCCTCCAGGGGGAATCCGAGGCTGCGGGAAGCTCTCGCCACCACGTCCGAGTCGGGGTCGTTGTCTTTGGAGAAGCCATAGCAGTGCACCGTGGGTAGGTTCTCGTCACACGGAGGTTCCTGATGCAGGAGGCCTCTAAATGCGTCCAAGAACTCCAGAGCCAAGGCAGGAAGGTTCATCACCACATGGATACCGGCTTTCCCCTTCAGCAGGGCATACAGCTCCTGCTTCAACGGTCCCTGGATGAACGCTCTGCCGTCCAGATTGAAGGCTCTGACTTTGCTCTCCACCTTGTTGAGTTTGCAGTTGTGCTGCAGCCATCGGTACGACTCCGGGTTGAGATCGTTGGCTATTATGTTGGCACCCAAGCGGGCGGCTGGGACGGCGAAGGGTCCGACGCCGGCGAACACGTCGAACACCGTGTCGCCGCGTTTGATGAGCTGCACCACCCGCTGGTGCTCCGTGCTCAGCCGAGGGTTCCAGTATACACAAGAAAAGTCAAACTCGTATGTCACCCCATTTTCTTTTACCTGCAACGACATCACATGATAATCATTGTACACATAATATTATAAGAATAATGCCCATTTTTAAAAAAATATCTGATATGAAAAACACAGACGTGCATTTATCGTTAATGTGAAATAAATGTACATACTTTGGCGACCATGTTCTCCTCTCCAGCCAGGACCTCCATCTTGAAGTTGCGGTAAGTAGAGTCGATAATGTTTATTTTATTGACCACACAGGTCACACCGGGAGTTTTGTCCATGATCACCTGTCCTGCAGTGGAAGCAGCAGAAAAGTAGTAGCATCAAAGAAGCCCTGTTTGTATACGACGTGTTTGTACAACTCTTGTGTCTTGATATATTTTTAGATAAGACCTTATCATTCTTGTGGATACACTCCTTTAATGCTGCCTATCCCACAACAAATCAAGCGAGACAAAACAAATGTCTCGAGTTTCAAGTGGTGTCTATCATAAATATACAGTAAGGGTAACATCTGTGTTTGTTAATATTATAAGGGGGAAGCCAACACAGATAGGTATTAAGAACACTTCATGGTTGCATGTTGGTAAACATCAATACGTGTAATTTTCTTTATAATAATTCCCAGACTGTAGGATTTTATTGCATCTGGCTGGGAATATGCAGACTGCAACCAACTGAATATTCCCCCCCTCAACTTTCCTTTTCCAAGTGTGTAAGGGAACCTACGGTGGCCATCACCTCCAATGTACAAACGTCTCTCCCGGGTTTGGTTTGTCCACTGTGAGCTACTGTAGAAACATGGTGGGCTTCAAGAAGACCCACTTGATTAGATTAACCTGAGTGGCACATTGTAAGGTAACAGCTGTAAGTAGTAAGTGGTGAATAAACACCAATGAAAACAGAATTATGACACCTCTTCAATCCTACACACTGGCCATTATTTGCAGATGCAGTAACAAACATGCAAACTTTGACAAATATTATTATTTTATAAAAATTATTTGATTCACCCAGTTGATGGAAGATTTTAGGAGCGAATTTCACCTTCATCAAAACATCTGAGTAGGAAGGACTGAAGCTGTAGACAGTCATCTGTTATTCTGGAGTGAAATCTTACAACGTTTGCCTCTCACCTATGAGGTTTTTATACGGGAGCTGGTGCTCCCTCAGATTCATGTGTGCGATGTGTCCCACTCGGCTGAATGCGGACGTCACATCCTGGCCCTGAGGCAGCACGGCCTCCAGCACTTCTTCGCTCTTCAGGTTGTCGTAGGTCAGCTTCAGCTCATGGTAGTGCAGCTCCTCAGTGACACCGAAGGACCTCAGGGCCTCGGCTTCAGCCTCACTGAAGGAGCTCGGCGAGGACACTTTGTGGGGGTCCAACAGGACTAAACGGAAGTCACTGCTTTCCTCTTGGTCTTGAACAACTCTAGGCACACCTGGCCGCTGGATGGTCGACTTCTTCAGGCTCTTCACTACTTTGTTTAATACCCGTGTGGGTACCCGCAGAGCTGGCACTGTAATGGCCTGTGTGAAGGCCTCTTTGTCCAGGGAGGTCATACCCCGGACCGTGGGAGGGGGCTGGTACAGTTTGGGCTCCATTATAGGAGCAAAGCCTGGAGAGGATGCAGAGCAGAGGCTCCGGTACACACCGGCAGATTTGAGGTTTCTTTGCGTTTGAACAGAAGTATAAATTCTGGTGAGGAATCTGTAAAAGCAAAAGCGCGGATTTTACCATGCAGAAAAGTGAACACGCACATATTAACTCTAAGCAAGTGTTAAAGTTTAAGTAAACTTATCAAGTGGCAGCTATAAAATGAGCAAATAAGCTATTAGTGTCGAGAAAACTCATCCTGTGCTCACCTCAACATCTTTCGTCCTCAGACATGCTGGATCTGCGTCATCGGTAGGGGACCAGAGCGGACCGGTGATTGGTCGAACCCGCGGAGGCTCGAATTCTGATTGGTCGGTGTTTTTTCTGACGTGTCAGATGCGACGGAAGAGAGGGGCACGTGACGTCAGTCATCAACAACAACAGTCAACAGCTGACAAGTTCGATAAGAGGAGAGTTTAAAAGCGTTTTTAAAATGAACATGGTCTCATAATTCTGCGGCTTTTTGTCCGATACGTTAACCGGAGGGTTTGAGGCGAGCTCTGGGCCGGAGTTTTTTTTTTTTTTTTTTTTGACAATGAGCGTTAATAGGGACCCAAACTCAGACTGTGACTACACTGAAGGCGACGAGACTACACCTCTGTTTGGAAATGTAAGTAGGTTTTCTAGCGGTGTCATTCATTCGACTAAGAGCTAAGAGAAGATGAACTCCAAATATATAAAAACAGTAGTTTGTCTTCTGTTTTTGTAAACTGCCAAGGTCATCAGTAAATGAAACTGTCTGACTTGTCATAACTTTTCTTATGACAGAAATCACATGCTTTTGAACTTCCTCAGTGTTTTCTGCCCATGTCAGCACTTACAATGAAAGTCAACCCTAGAATAGAAGTTACATTATGAAGTTTAAATGATTATACTCACTTTTCTTATTTAAAGGCAAACGTTACAGATTTTACACATGATCTTTCCAAAGTGTGAATGTTGTATTCCTTTTATTTAAACTTAAATGTTTTATCCAAAGCAGTCACCATTAAATGTCTCTAAACGCTACCAGAATCATCCTTGGATATGTAATTTGTCTTATGGGAAGTAAACCACTCGTCAGGTTGTTTAAATAACAAAACAGTGGCCATAAGCAAAGTGTCTTAGATACATATAGCTCCTCTATAATCACTGACTTTGATTCTTTTTGGACCAGGTACACGAAAACCATATCCAGTCATTCTGTGAACTCAAATCATTTTTGTTTGTGATTTAACAAAAAATAAATAAATAAAACTTAAAAAAAAAAAAAAACATGGAAAACTAAGACATCCTGATGGAAATGGAAAATATGTCTGTATTACAATGAGGTGGCCATTTTTCTATTTTTCATGATGAATTGTTTTAATCATCTGACATAACTATTTTTAGTGGATTTCTTTTAAGATTCATCAGTAATAGTGGGTGAACTAACGTGTGTGGGTGGATACTTGTGATCTCAGTGTACTTACTCAAAAGTCTTTACATAAAATACAGACAGTGACTGTAGAAACATCTATTTACTTTATTTAATGAGCCATTGTCATATCATGGTAACCACTTAAAATGAACATCCACAGCAGATTCTTGATTAGTCGTCAGCCACTAATCTTACACTAACACACAAAAACAGTTTCGGTGAGATAAGCAGTAATTAATCTGTACTGCGGATTTTCTTGTTTGCCAACCATTCCCTTTACCTTCACATGACCCTGAATATGGATAAACAGTTTGAAAATAAGCAAAATTTATTTATGGCATATCCCAATGTCACGGTCAAAGTATTTTCAAATCCCTGTAATTTAATTTGTGTCTTGCCCTGCATTCAGTCTATATTCTCATCCGTCCAGTGTTGTAGTTTACGTCCAGTCTTTCGTTACTGTAACGGGGTGAATCGGATTCAGTGGCTTCGCAGGTCAATCCGAGCTTGTTGTTACACTGACACCAGAGTTGCCACTCGTTCTGTCCAGGATATCCCCCATTAGAGGGGTCAAGCAGTTTGGGCAGCTCCCCTTATCCTGAGCTCAGGCAGCTGTCCCACAGCCAGCACCTCAAATCCCTCCCCGTCCATTCCCATTTCCATCCCTGATCCTACATGCCACTGCAGTGTTGTTTCATGACATCCATCACCAGGGCCGGCCAGTTGTTCCTAATACCGTTGTCATCTATTCTCCTGAGGCTTTTATGAAAATAACCAGATTTCTTCTGCTCCGTTGTCTTCATGCTCATGCTTCATGCTTTACTTCAGTATATTTTATCCATGTGTTATTTGTGTTGTGTGAGCAGGGAGCAGTGCAAACCAGAGCCAGGGGAGCCTCCTTTGCCTCATCAGTTTTTAACCTGATGAATGCAATCATGGGCAGCGGCATACTGGGTCTGGCTTATGCTATGGCTGGAACTGGGATTATTGGTTTCTGGTAAGAGTGCATTAATTGTACAAACACCTTTTCAAGAAAATCAAAAAGAGATACAACTTTACATATACTAATTTATTCTTCCTCTCCCTTTCCTCTGTAGCATCCTGTTGATACTGGTCTCCAGTCTGGCGTCGTACTCCATACATCTCCTTCTGAAGCTGTGCGACCAAACAGGTGAGGAAATAACAAAGGACACACTTTGCTTCCTGCACTTGTGATTGAATCAGTGTGCGAGGAAGCTAACTGTTAGCTATTGTGTGTTTTGCTTTATTTACTGAATCACATCTGTGAGTGAATCAGGTGATATTTAAATGATGTTTAAAAAAAAAAGTGCAAATGAGGAGATAAAGCAGTGATAACAGTTTGATGTGGGTGATTGATTCCCAAACAGTTCCTGTTGTGTTCAGTGACGAAAGAGCCATCCTGCCTTATCCATGTCTGATTGTTTTTAACTGTAGGTATCAATTCATATGAAGACCTTGGAGGGAAAGCCTTGCAAAAACCAGGAAAAGTAAGTGTTTCTACCCTTTCAGATTGCTGAGTTTGCCCTGCCACTTATACTGCCACTTACATTTTCAACATGACCAGGAAATGTGTTCACACTAACAGCCTTTCCAAAATTCCTTTTAGGTTCTGGTTGGAATCGCTATTCTTATTCAAAATATTGGCGGTAAGTCAGCCTCACTGTGCAGTTACTTACATTATTTCTGACGTGTTGAATATAAACCGATTTTGTGGTTCTTAGAGAAGCAGAGTGGCGGAGAGGTTGAGGAGTGCTGCAGGGTCAGACTGCGGCCAGTTTATTTTCGAGGCGGATGGTGCCTCCTGCTGGTGACCAAAGGGCCTCGTGTTGAGGTTCCCTCCCTCCTTCCTCTAGGGCTATTATCTGGATCCCCTGATAACCTCTGACCCTCTAGCCGCTGTCCTCTCGGCCCCCTCCTCTGGGCCTGAAACATGACTTCTCCTCTAATTGATCGCTGATGGTAAACCCACTCCCACCCTCCGCGCGTTGAGTAACCTAATGGACCCCCCTCCCTTTATATCTCCCCACCCCCCCCCTTACTTCTCTCCCTCCCTCTCCTACTGCCATCTCTGCTCGTTCCACGGCCACAAA
The DNA here is from genome assembly GCF_022458985.1 of Mugil cephalus. Taxonomy (NCBI): domain Eukaryota; kingdom Metazoa; phylum Chordata; class Actinopteri; order Mugiliformes; family Mugilidae; genus Mugil; species Mugil cephalus. The sequence continues at coordinate 11,398,014 of NC_061786.1, forward strand.
CGGTGCTTCTCAGGCAGCCGAGAGCTGAGGTGATAGCTCCTCTGCAGTCATTAGTGGCACAGCTGAGTGGATTATTGCCATGCCCTCTGGTATGTTTGTGGTTTTCCCAGCATGGGGCAGTATGTGTGAGAGTGTGAGAGCCAGCACTCCAGCATGCATCTGTCTATACCCCGGGCCCCTTTTATAAGAGTGCAATTAGCCTCACTCTGGGTAAACATTCATCTGCGCTGCCAAAGGCTGATGGGCCAATTGACCTTAATTACTGGCCAGCCCACGGCTCTCACAGCCTGCCTCTCCCCGTGCTCTTAATGAAATGAAAGTGGCTCTGTCTTATGTTGAACACAGCCTCCTACTATTTGCTGACCACACAGGGAAGGTTTACCTCAAGTGTCCTTCAACTTTACATACATGTGTAGTTTTCCTACCACTTGGTCAATAACGATTCTTTTTCTTCACTCAAGGGCCTTTTTTTTTTTTTTTTTTGTTTAGAGACGTAAGTATTATCTTTCCAGGAATCCCAGTAGAAGTCGTGTTGTGCTTACAGTAACCAACTGCATGAAACTAAACCATTGCATCATGCCTCTGTGTGATCCCTGTCAGTGTGCCTTTATTCATTTGTGCGGTTGAAAACAAAGTGTTTTTTGTGGTTTGCTTAAATTGACAGATGGACTTTTTACAGGGAAAGATTTTTTGGCGAATACACCAAAGCAGCCAGTGCCTCAGAATAACCTCTTATTGACGGATCTTTTAAGAGTTTTTTTTTTTTTTTTCTCAGAGAGAGAATGTCCTTGTGTCTGTGTGGGCTGGAAGGGTTATTGGAGGAATTTTCTTTTATAAACAAATACAGGATCCGGGGGATTATAGCTGGGCTTATTTAACGGCGAGCGCAAGGCCTGCCCCGGGGCAATAATGTCTCAGCTAACTCCGGCTATGCCTGGCTTCACAAATCTAAATACCTTAACATTATCTCCCCTTTATGACTGACCACACACTGTATCCGAATCCCCTTTTTCCGTCCCCATCTCTCGGTGTTCCCTTTCCCATTGTTCCTCCTGGAGATTTTGGGGCTTGCAGGAAGTGACCCCGGTCCCTGCTCTGATTGGCCGTCTGAGTGAACGGGGAAGTATCTTGTTTCCTAGTGAGGTGGAGAAGGGGGAGAAGTACCTGGATTAGCGTCAGAGATCATTATTGTTACCATTCCTCCCCCCCTCGCGCTTCTTCTTCTGCTTCTTCCCGGCTGCTCCTGCAGTTGGAGGACCTGCATAATGTCTGCTCCTCCGCGACGAGGGCTTTGCTGGCGATCCCTTTGAGCTGCCTTACCTGTCCGTTTGCATTAACGCAGAGCAGCGGTACCCATTTCCTCACACTGGAAAACGCACATCATCCTCACAGCAATTTAGAATTGCTTGTGGCACAATGCAGTCATCTCGTCTGTGTTTGTGATTTACTGGTTTGGTATGATTGTGTGGCTTTTTTTTTTTTTTTTTTAATGTTGAAAACATTTTCTGAATCTTTTTTTTTTTTTTTCCTCCCCTCAGCCATGTCATCCTATTTGTTCATCTTGAAGTCAGAGCTTCCTGCAACCATCAGCAGCTTCTTGAGCCAAGACAACACAGGGTGGGTATACACACACGACACTGTGAGCTCCCTGCACTCGCCCAAAAGGAAATTTAGTGTAAAATCTGTCACAGCTGTGGCTAAAACCAAGTCATTTTTTTAAATTAGCCTCCGTAAGATAAAGAACGCGTCATCCCTGTTCCCATGATGGCGTAGATTATACATTTGACCTCCAAATACATCAAATTTGACGCTTGTGCACCACAAAACTACACAAACTGAAATTAGTTGGGCAAGAAGAAATGAGTGAGTAATGTAGTGGAAGAGGATCTCTCACCAAACCACTGTGCAGTACTAATAATTTCTCTATGAGCGATTGGAGGGAAAGCTGTTGGATAGCGTGAAACATGCCCAGAGGAAATGTATTCATGGTGGAGAGCCATTCATCACCTATCAGCAGCAGGCTGTGTCTTTCATTGGCCTACGTGGATGAGCCTGCAGCTCCTCCTTGGCCAAGAATGTAACTTCTATTGCTTTATTATTGGCCACACTGGTTTAAGCAAGAGTTGTAGCTGCTCTCAGCCCTATCCGTCAACATCTGAATCTTCCGCACACAGCTGCTTTTTATTAGTGCGCTCTTTTCACCCCCAAATCTCTCACACATGTTCCCAGAATCAGACTGATACAAGGCGATATCAGTTTTGCCATTCTAATTACAGCTCGCTGCTGAGGGAAACAAAACATTTCTGTTAATGAGCGGCTTTGGGACGTTAACAGACGCTCAATTCCATCAAAGCCTAAATAAACGAGTTGTTTTATATCGAAACGCATTAGTGTTTTTTTTCTGGCCCGTTTATAATAATATAACGTCAGAGCGAAAAACAAAGTCGCAGACTCCATGTCCTGTCTCTCTCGTCGTTTGAACAGCTTTTTGTTGATTTGGATTTATGTTGATCTTTAGCGCTGTTTGGAGATTGACTCATTGGCAGTCATACGCCTGCCTTAACTGAGAGCTATCCGGCGTCTTGTTATAGCGTGAAATGTTCTACATTTCATGGGTCTTGTAGGTATCCTGCGTCTTTACATTAAGCCTGGAGCCTCCTGAGAATCGATGCTAATGGGGAATTTTTTTTTTTTTCATCCCTGAGTCCGTGAGAGTGCAGAAGGGGTTTAATTAAGCTGCAGACGAGGGCTTTATTCTAAACTTAGGTTAGGGTAGAAGTGATTGGACAAGAGGGACTCATAGTCAGAGCAGAGGTCTTCCTGACATCCAGTTACAGGGCAGAAACCGCGTAGACGTAGAGACAAATCCATCAGCGCCTACGGTAACGCCACAGCTGTGAAACTGCCAAACAGGGGTCAGTGGGTGTTGATGTGGTCAGAGCAGGTGCTGCTCACTCTGGGAGCCCCATAAAGAGTGGTGGAGCCAGTCCCCCGTGACCCCACGCTGCGCTCCCAACATACAGCAGCGCCAGGCAACACCCTTCCCACCCCGACCTCGACCCCGTTGGAGCCGGCATGCCTTCTACATGTGTCATCTCGAAAAGACCACCCTCCCTCCTCCTCCTCCTCCTCCTCCTCCTCTTCCTCTTCCAGCTCCCCAATCCCGAATAAACCGCCAAGGCTATCCCTCAGCAAAGGAAAATATTATTCCCCCTCTCTGTGAAATGTGGTCACATCTGATGGAGCGACACAACGTTTGCATGTGAATTACATAATTGTTATGGTTTGCAAGAGCTAAAGCCCTTAATTCGTACCACATGATGGATCTGTCGCTCCATATTTGAGCACGAAATGGAGACAAATTTCCAGAGCTGGTCCATCTTAAAGGCACGTTGCTTTACTCTCTGCTGCCCCTGACATTTCAGTGCTCGGGAGATCACGATCAGAAATGTGGCTCAATTTGACACTGACCTTTTAATGCTTCCTGTCCTCGCTGGGTTTTTCAGAAATGCCTGGTATGAAGATGGCAGGTTGCTTCTGATCATCGTTGCACTTGCTGTTGTCCTACCTCTGTCGATGTTGCCTAAAATAGGTAAGTCAGTAGATCTAGCTGCAGCTTCTTTATTTGTGATCAGCGTCTTACATCAGCTTTCTCTCGCCCTCGCAGGCTTCCTCGGTTACACCAGCAGCATCGCATTCTTCTTCATGCTGTACTTTGCTGTTGTGGTAAGCTCTGACAAAGACCTCCACAAGTTTGTTGGTTTCTCCCGGTGTTGACTTGGCGCATCGTCTCGTCTCCAGGTCGTCATCAAGAAGTGGTCCATCCCCTGCCCGCTGCCTCACAATGTGACTACCCTGTCAGGTGACTTCCAGGTAGCAACACACGGTATTTCTTTCAGCTAGTGCGCACACATTCATACATCAGACAGCCTGGCTATGAGTTGGGTAGTCTGGGCTAGACGGTCATGGCTATGGGATTTAGGAGGAAAACCCATGAGATTGAGTTTCCTTATTGTGTCAGCTCTGGCTGATGAGGACCAGAGAAGGCTGCAGGGAGCTGTGAATGGTGATGGAACTCAGTCCTAAAAGGAAGGAAGCCCAAGTGACCTTGTCTGATCCTGGAAATAAACTCTGACCTTTAGGAATTATAAAGACCGTTCTTTAACTTCCACCCTGGCATGGGTTAACTCCAATGATTTCTACCCTCCACCTCTGGAGCCAGGCATCAGAATTCAGCTTTCTACTTTCTATTTGCAGCAGCTCTGCGGAAGTCGTCTCCTCTCAGAAATAACATGCACCCTCTGCTCTCCTCTTTTTCTCCAGATATCAAATTCCTCTGACTCAGAATGCACACCCAAACTCTTCGTCATCTCCAGTAAGGTACGCATTCGGAACCACAGTTTTTCCCTCCCCTCTGCACGCGCACAGCCTCAGAGGTGGCGGTGACAAAGTGTCGAACGTCCGTCCGCTGCAGTTGCTTGACTCTGGTGACAGGTCGCACTCTCGCCCGTGAAGGATTGGTTTGTGTACGTGGAACCCGAGAATGGTGTGTGGCTGTCGTTCACATTTATGTTACACGTAAAGTTCATACGTACACGTGACACGGAATTACACTAAACACGTGTAATGAAAATACAACAGGGACAAATGATCCCATTGTATTATATGTACCTGTTGTATAGGGTAATTAAAGGGAAGTTTCAAGAAAATTCCCACCTTAATTCTGCGTTATCACTCAGCAGCCTGGACTGTAATTGCTCCTCAACAAACCATACCTTGACCCACCTGCCCCTCACTCCTGTGTAACTCTGAGCTGATAATTTGTTAATGGCAGCTGTGCTCTGACCTGTGTGTGTTGCAGAGTGCCTACGCCATCCCCACAATGGCTTTCTCCTTCCTCTGCCACACGGCTATCCTGCCAATCTACTGCGAGCTGGACCGGTCAGTTTCTCAGCTTTTACCTTAACTTCCGCTTAAAAGTTACTAAACCAGCCGGTCACATAGAAACTTTACGCTGTGTTTGTTTCTTCGTGTGTTTCAGACCCACCAAAGTCAGGATGCAGAACGTTGCAAACATCAGTATTGGCCTCAGCTTCCTGATGTACCTAATTTCTGCACTGTTTGGCTACCTCACCTTCTACGGTGAGTCTGCAGGGACACGCAGTGTAGAGTTAAAATGAGTCATTTCAGTTTTTATTGAGATTCCAGGCACGATATCCGACAGCTATTTAGATAAAAAAGTAAGAAACAGTGTCAAAAACACAATTTATTTGTAACAATTTCTCCTATTCTTTGTCATTTGTAGCACGAACATTAAAACAGAACTCTTGGTAGAACATTTCACACAGGTTTCTTTCATTTTCTTGACAATGGCAACATTTAGTGTGTTTTTACATTTTATATTTAGATTAACAAAGCAGCACAATATAGAAAACATTAAGCATGTGTAGGATTTATAAACTAATTCCACCAGATTCACACTGATTTTTCTTAAATCAGCTTTTTTTATTCTTTCTTTTTTCATTTATATATAAAGTATTTAATCAAAGTTTGAGGACGTATCCTTTGGAGGCTATTGTGTTAATCCCATTCACTCAGTGCTTTCACTTAAAATCCCAGCCTGTTCTTTTAAGATCAAGAATAAAATCTGTAATTAATTAAAATATTTTGTCACGGTGTTAAAAGCAAATGAGTGGTGCTTGAGTTTGACCTTTCAAGGGCTTCAGTTAAATGTTTAATGAGATTGTTGTGGCACCAGTGATACCTTGTTTTGTTTTATAGGCAAACTGGAAAGGGCTTTAAAAGATCTGAGTCTGAGACAATGATTCAATGGTTGATCATTTTCTCCAAACGCTGTATTAGATTTGAATGCTTAATAAACAGGTTTCACCACGTTCCAACACATGTTGCCTGCTTACACGGTTTAATAAGACAGCACTCCGTTGTTTTGCCCTCCTATATCATCTATAACTGCTGTTAAAATATTTGTTCTCGCTGCTTCATCAAAGAAAGCTGCCGTTGACCTGTTCTCAGAGTTCCCTCACTCTGCCCGTTTCCTGATTGTAGCTCACGTGAACTCTGAGCTGCTGCTCGGTTATGATGCCTACATGCCACGGGACATACTGGTGATGACGGTGCGGCTGGCCATCCTCCTCTCTGTGTTGCTGACCGTACCACTCATACACTTCCCTGTGAGTACACCACAATCTTCTTTTTTAACCTCCTGAATTTTTAATTTCTCCAAGGTATTTGGGATGTGTAGAACTATAAAAACTAAGCATCATCTTTGAACAGGAAGTCGTTTTGGAAAACAAATATGTCCTTATATGTGGACATGGGGATTATTTCACTCTTTATTATAATACAGTCAATAATATGTTACAAAATATAAAACTGAACATGGCTGCGCAAAGACGGAATTGCAAATAATGAATTTCCAACATCCTCAAGCGAGAGTATTTGCTAATTAGTGAAGTTATAGCCAGTTACCATTGATGGAATTTGTTGCGTTTTCCCATCATACTAAACTATATAAGTTAATAAACTTAAATACACAAGTTTCAACTGTAAAATTTTATGAGGTTTTGTACATTTTTGCTCTTTTGTTACATGATCAGCTGCAGAATGAATCCACTGAAATGACCTCTATCTTATTTTTACACCAACTAGTATCTAGTTATGAGGATAAAAGTTTAAATGAAGCAGAATTAGCTGCAACAGTAAAACTTAACGTCCCCATATGAGGACGCAGGGTCTCAGGAGGTTAACATAACGTAATTTCTTTATTTTCTTTACTATTAAGCAGATTTATTTATTGTTTGTGTTTCTGCTCTTCTACATTTACTTTTTAGCCCTTACTAAATGAATTTATAGATTTTAATTGTAATCACATTGCATGAGTTCTGTTAGGCCTCAATAAGCTGTGTTTATACTGCAGGCTCGTAAAGCCGTGATACTGCTGCTGTTTGGTGATCGTCCCTTCTCCTGGCTGATCCACATCGTGTCGACTCTAATCATCCTGAGCATGGTGCTGCTTCTGGCCATCTTCGTGCCTGATATTAGAAATGTGTTTGGCGTAGTAGGTATGTGACTCCCGTTTGAAATACAGGAAAACAAATGTTCGTTAGATGTTGCGCATGTCATAATTTAACTGTAACCTTTTAAATATTTGCATAGGTTTTCAACTAATACAGACATTAAGAGCCGCCATTATGTCAGCATACTACAGTTATTGATTGGGGCGGCTAAAAACACAGTATCTGCTTATACATAATTAATGCAGTAGGCCTGCGCCAACAGTTTATCAAGCTCCAGTTATCATACATGCACTGCAATAAAAGTGCCTTTCCTGTATGTTCCTCAGGATCAACAACGTCCAGCTGTTTGTTGTTTGTTTTCCCGGGCATCTTCTACCTCAAGATCAGCAGCCAGCCGCTCAGATCCTGTGACTCCATCGGGGTAAATACACCATGCTCAGTATAAATACATCTAAAGCTCAAGCTACAGAGACTCTCTGAGCTCACATTCATGAAGCGTTCTCTTTTATGCAATGTGTTCTTTCTTTGTCTCTAGGCTGTCGTTCTTGTGGTCCTCGGCTTGATTATGGGCATCATCAGTTTGTCTGTCATTATCATCACATGGGTGCAGAGCTCCTAGCGCATTATAGACCCAAATCAAGGGCAAAAGAAGGGAAAAATACACCAAAGAAACTGAATGCTGCACAAATAAAGGGAACAGATGAAAGCTGACTAGCCACAGGTATATTCAGATACTCAGGTATATTATTTATGGTAAAGGTATTCTTAACACTACGTTAGTGTTTTTCTGTACTTTCTTACTAATCCATTCCAAACTAGGTTCATCTTCTACATGCTGATCTTCAGACTGTGCCAAATTTTTAACCTGTCTGGAACAGCAGATGTCTGAGGTTTATTTTATCAGAACATTATGAGAACGTGCAAATCACCTTATTTTTTATGTGCTTGGTTTTTAACTTGTCATATAATATATATCTCATATTGTTGGGCCAAGTGTAAAAGATCAGCTCTGTGTATCTAAAAATGTTATTTTTGATGAAGTCTGAGCTCACACACAATAAATGATGCCAAGTTTTTTTTTTTTTTTTTTTTTTTGTACTGTTTTTGAAATAGTTTTTATCCTTTAATCTTTATTAGTTCGCCACTCACCAGCCAAACTTGGGGTATGATTGTTTCTCCTTTCCAAATCGCTGGCGTTTAATAAAAAAAAATTTCATGTAACGACATGTCGGCCTGCTCATTTAACTACGTACGCGTCTTTATTGGTATTGTGGAAAACTCATCAGTCAGATTCTTGCGCCCGATAGGCAGACGCAGCATTGACACCGAGCCACGCTCCTCTCTGTTGTAGTGTGGGTTCAGCTTGTAGCTAATGAAAGCCACATGGCCTGTACGTTTCTAATCATGAGGCTGTTTAGGTTGTCTGCCTCTGGAACCTGCGGCCACCCGACTGCTGCTTTTAATCTGAGGAATTAGGAAGGTCGGCCCGTCAGCCCGCTGCAAAGAGCGGTGGCTCCCCTGTTTTCACGCCCGCCCTAAAGGGAGGAGGTTCTTCAGTGCGGCAAACATCTCCAGCTTCCATCCACCGCTCTGGATGACCCTCCCTTAAGCACTAACATTACCACAGTGTAAAAAATAATCGATCACAAGACATTCACTTTTTGTGTATAATACTGGATAATTTAACCTCTTCTGTTTTTAGTGTTGAAATATGAAAAGGACTGTAGCTGCTTTTAAGTTAAGCTGATTAATGAGAATTAATAGATGTATAAAGAAGCATAAATTTTGAATACATGGCCTTCTGCCCACGGACGGCACAAGATTGCCCCCTAGTGTGCGACTGTGTTCACGGCAGAACAGCTCATCCTCCTTTCATGAATCTTCCTCTCATGCTTTGCAACAGCCTTGCTAGGGAGAGAGATGCTCCAATTTTCTCCCAGTTTTATTATGTGTTGGAAACGTTCGTTTTAACGCACACCAGAGCTGTTTTTATGGAGGCCTGACTGGGGCATGAGCCCTCACCCCCGGGGTGGGAGTGTTTTTGTTTAGTTAAACTCACTCACACCCTGGGCCCATGTCCAGCAGTATGACAACACCATCTCCCAGGGTTAAAGGATGGAATGAGGCGGAGGGACGATGGTGGGCTGAAATTAAGTCCCTGTTGGCAGCCTCCGCTTTTGTGTTGTTTCAAGAGGTGTCGGCTGTGTTCTTTGAAAATGATTTTCTGTTGTTGGAAATCAAGATAGCGGCTGGCTCTGATCCCGCTGTCCTCACGCTGACCTTTGACATACTTTAGCGTCTTATTCTTTAATTCTGCTGCCTTTGCTGAAACAAAAAAAGAAAAGAAAAGCAAAAAAGCCAGGAATAACTGGAACTGCAAAAAAAACCTCTGTTCACTCCACATTTCTCCGTTTGATTGGAACCTGTTAGAGATTAGTATTGGCGTAAAGCAGAGCCAACGCAGTCTTCCATTTCCTCTTCCTGTTTGTGTTTCAACAGCCACAGTCCAACGTGCCTTCACAGGTAGTGGATGTCAGAAATCTGCAGCGGAGCTGGAAACACGCACAACATCTGCTTTCTGTTTACCCGCATAATCTTGTTCAACAGGCATTCCTGGCTGAAAGGTGCTTCAAGGGTCTTTTCACATAAGCTTTTTAATGCCGGTTGGCATGATGAGTGGTTTCCCTTGTTAGTCACGGTTGGGACTGCAACTCAGCAAATGTCATCGATATGCGAGTGTCATCACTGATGAAGTGCTCTCCATTTAATTTTTTTTTTTTTAAGCTTTCCTCCCATTCACTTCGTTTCCTCGGTCTACCTTCACTCCATGCTGCTTTTCTGCTTTTAATCGATTTCCACGCTCTATCAGTAAACATGCTCTTTGTGTCACAGTAAAAGCATTCCTCGCTCTGAGGACTCTTTTTAAGACAGCAGATGCGTTGGTCATTGAAAAAAACGTACCTTATTTACACTGAAATTTCTTCATGCTTTTTATTAAGTCCTATTGAAAAGGGCCAGGAACAGGGAAAGTTCATGTTTCCTATTAGAACACTGTCAGCCAACAAAAGGTGAGGACAAATGTGTAACGGCAAAAACGGACCATTATCAACAGCTATACAGGCTCCACTTATCTTACTATATCTTTTTATATGTACCATTGTGCCATTTGACATTGTCATCTCCTTCTGCTTTTTGTGTCTCAGACAATCCGGGCTGGATACGTATGTCCTTCACCTTCCTTCCATTGTGGCTGTCAGAGCACCGCAGGCTGCACAAAGCTGCCTTTTACCAAAAACGCTGAAAACTCCAGTGCTTAACCATTGTGCTCGGCAAACACGTCGTCAGGCACAATGGTGGCTCTTGAAACTCGGGTGGAACTGATCGACACCCACATCACCTGTCAGTCCGCACTCAGGGCCGCACAATGACAGCAGCTCAATGAATGACATAAAAAAGAAAAAGATTGCTAGATTGCGGTCCTCATAGTCACGGAAACGATGCACGTCTCGGGGAGACGGAGAGCGACAGAGGTTTTATATTGTCAGGGCCAAAATCAAGGTCAAGAGTGAAAGAAGCCCTCTGTAAACAAACAAGAGGAGGCTTCCACTGTTTTAAGAAGTATTGCTGCGCTTAGTTATTTTGGCAGATGATGAGCAGGGGGTGGAGGGGCTGCAAGGTTATTGATGGAGGCTCAGTGGTCAGCGGCGCAGTATGAGATCCAGTGTTTTTCATTGCCGAGTGGGAGTGAGCTTGTGTCTCTGCTATCCCATCAGCCCAGGGCTCAGCTCTTAATGCGGTCCTGACGCCTTTCTGGCGCAGGGGCCACGCTGCCTCACATCTGGAGCCAATTACCCTGGAGGGGCTGTGACAGAGCCCCCACAACCACCACCACCACCACCCTCCTCTGTCCAAAGCAGCTCTGACCACTCTTGCAGTTGCATTCCTCCGGTTTTCACAACGACATGCTTTATTTGGAAGAGAACCACATCCTCCGCACTGACCAGAATTTAGTTTTTCTTGCCATCTAATATCAGCTGATAGTTTATTAAGCTACCAGGCCACGATCCCAGCGTCCCCTTTCAGAATCCAGCCAGGGAGCTTATCATTTCATACATTTACCCCATTTCTCTCTTTATTTGCTCCTCCTTTCTCTGGCATTTTTTTGGTATAATTTCTTTAGAACGGTGTTACCTTAAGTCTTGTTTCCAGTGGCGGGGGACTGGCCGTAAACACGTTTTGTGAAAAAAGCACGTTTAGCACCAAATCAGCTTTTGCGCATGTGATTTATGGAGTGCCTCCGCTTCCACACAGGAGAGCCCCAGGGATACTTATATGTGTGTTCAGCATGTAGGTTTCCACACGGCCCCACCTGAGGGAAAGTTGGGGTTTTGCGACTGGACTGCAGGATGGGGGTTAGTCCCGGTGCTCGGACGCAGTGACTGATGGATGTAATTGAGTTTGCGGCGGCGCAGGAGGAGCGGTGGGGGTGTATACTGGCCCCAGGAGGATTTCTCTCACCGAGGTCAAAGGAACGAGGAATGGGCTTCACCATATCTGGGCCGTACTCTCCCTGGTCCCCACTCCCCTGTTTGGCACCAATGCTATGGTTCATTAGCTGCAGCTATAGGGTTGTACCTGGGCACGGAGCCAGAGGATTGAGCTATCCTGGGTTACACGGACATAAATTGGAGCACAGCCTGTGAAGAAAAATGTGGAAACTCTACAGGTGGCTGAAATTACACAGAATAAGAAGGAATCAGTCTGCTCTGAAATATGGGGAGTTTTTGGTAGCTGGACCTGTGCTAGTGCACAATAAAATTTTGGCATCTCGAGGAGATACATCAGCATTTGTGTGTGTGTGTGTGTGTGTGTGTGTGTGTGTGTGTCTAAGACGTGCACACGCTCCGGGTGTGTACATGTACACATCTAGCTCACAAGTCAGACGTCTCCCGCGAGTGCATAAATTCAGGATTTTGACCATGACAACCACTTACAGTGAAAGTCAGGCTGGAATGAGGAGGAAGTGGTGCAGGGCAAAGAGCCACGGAGTTGCCAGACAGAAGAGGAGGGGGAGAAAAAAAGAGGAGCAAAAAGAGGGGATCCAGTGGCAGAACAAAGAAACAAAATAAATCACCCCGGACTGTAAAAATGCCAGGTCTGGCTCCGCGGCTAAGACAGTGTGGAAGTGGAAATATATAGATTTTTTTTTTTTTTAAGTGGCTCCATCATAAGAGAGATTTAAACAGAGAAACGGAGGAGGGTGGAAGGTGAGGAGGAAAAATAAATAAATATCACAGTGTTGTTCTGCCCTCTGCTGGACAGTTAAATAAAATAACTTCATGTAGGAAAACTCGTAACCTTTCTCATACCGTCTAGAACAACATTTAAGTTCCCTTCCCCCAAGGAGTTGGATAACTCAAATTATGTGGGTAGCGCATGCACACACATACAAGAAAGTTTGCTCTTGTTGGTCAAGGTGATCTGAAGCATAAATTTGAGGTCTTTTATCCCTTTATTTGTTTTTTATTTGTAAGTTTTAGATAGAAAGCTTCGCCGCTGCTGGCTGTGTGTTGACACTCCTGCACCGGGGCGATCCGCGCTCCGCCTGCTTTATCATTACGACCTCCTCTACTCAGAAAGGTCATGTCTGAGAGGTTGTTTACAAGACAGCCTGGATCCGAGGGATGTGCAAGCTCTGGGACCCCGGCCCTTTATTTATAACAGCTGGAGCAGAGAGATGTGGAGCACTGACATTTGGCAGAGTGGGGTTAGAGGTCAAGTCTAACACCAATAAAGTGGAGACTTTGATCGTGGCATTTATGGATGGAGCAGGCACAGCACCCTCAAAGACTACGAGAGAACTGGGGAGAGTGGCATTTAAAGAAGAAAGGGAAAAGGGATGGACGGGAATTAAGCGGCTGAGCTTATACTTTCACTTTGGGGTTTATTTTTAATGGGGTTCCCTCTTGATAATTAATTTACCTCAATTATGAAAGAAAATGTTGCCATAAAGTCTAGATATTGTCTCCTTAATTGTTAATTATTATTATTATTATTATTATTATTATTAATATTATTTTAATAAACTAAACTTTTGGTCAAAAGACATTTACATAAAACAGACACAAACAGTAAATCCTACCTTTCTTGTGGTATTTCATCTTGCTCAGTAGACCATTCATTCATTCTCCAAATATTTCGCAATTAATTAGAGGCTAACACCAAATAATTTCGAGACCCAATCACAATCATCATAACTTGCTCCAAGTTTTCAATCAATTAATCAGTCCATCACGCTTTTAATGGAGCGCCTCGTTGAGATCCCAGGTGAAACAAACTGCTGAAGGCTTTGCAGCAGTTTTGGTTTTGCTCCTTTAATAATTAGTTTGATGGCTGATAAGCAACATCGTGATCCCGTTTCTCTTTATGACATGTGCCAATGCCTTGGCAATGGCGATGACAACATTTATTGGAATTATTTTGTTTTAATTTGAACATGTCTGTGTCTTACATGTTCGCTGCTTTCCTCATCTGTCAGACACTTCCAATACTGAGGTGAAAGGGGAGAGACCTGACTCCAAATCCTAGAGGCATCCCGTTTTTTTCATCAAATCACACACAATGTACTAGATATTATACATAACGGCAGCGTATTCTTTTGTTTGAAGCTTTGATGAGCAGACTGTGCAATGTGTGCGGCCTTACGGCCTTGTAGTTCACGTTTAAGTCCACCAGATGGCGGCATTTTCCTCCCAGCACATTCCAGGTGAGCCACTACAGCACCTTCAGCGAACAGAGTGATGCATTCTGGTCAGTGAAGTACCACACTCCTCTTTCTCAACAAGAACTACAAATTCGACCATGTGACACACCAAACCGACAGTGACAGGTTGAGAGTTTCTGTGTTTTGTGTGTGCGCTTCGTGACAAGTTATGCGGAACTTGTGCCTCCTCCTCGGCGTGCTGGTGTTCTGGTGTTGCAGCTTCCTATTTACTGAGACTTCTTAAAACAGGTTCACACTGTGAGTGCAACGCGTCTTGGGTGCTGACAGTAAATATCAGCGCTGGAAGGCGGGAGGTCATCAGCTTTCCAAGTTTAACTCAAGATGACTCCAGTTGTGCGCAAAAGATGACACCGGCAGACTAAACTATGAATTTATTCCAGCTCAGCTTTGATCGGCGTTGACATGAAGTGACCGTGGATGTTTTTTTAATCACACGTTTGGTTTTAATATTTATTTTATTTCCGCTTCTTTCGTAACTTTGCTTTTGCTTTTTTTTTGTGCTTTTTTTTTTTTTTTTTTTTTTTTGGTCGTTGTTTATATATATACTTCCATTTCGGAAAATGAAGTTTAATGGTTATCTGAAGCTGCGGATCGGCGAGGCGCTGAACCTGAAACCCACCTCCTTCTCACTCCGCCACTCTGTCATCTTCAACAAGGCCCCCCTGGCCCTGGACCCCTACATCGTGGTGAAGGTGGACGACTTCAAAATCGGACAGACCCACACCAAACAGAAAACCAACATGCCCACGTACAACGAGGAGTTCTGCCTCAACGTGAACGACGGGAGGCAAATCGAGCTCGCAGTCTTCCACGACACTCCGATAGGATACGATGACTTTGTGGCCAACTGCACCATCCAGTTTGGGGACCTCATCGAAACCTCCAACACGGGGGAGACCTTTGAGCGATGGGTGAGTGCACTTAAGCCAAAAATGTTAAATGTTTCTCCAACTTTTAGAAAGTTCTATTAAGTTCTATTAAGATGGCTTGGTTGTGTTCATTGTAAGTTTATTGTTGTGTATTGTTTCTCCCAGAAAATCCACCCTCCCATCTCAGCTGAGAGAAGGAGTGGAAATACCTGAAACCTATTGTTATGCATGGGAGATCAGTGGAACGTGATCTGTGAGCTGTATTTATGGCACCTGATTTGATAAAATAATATGTTTATCAAGAGATAAGGCCATCTCTGAATAGAGTTTGTTATTTTATATGTTAAATATTGTCAATATATAAATAAAGTGTGTGTTTTCTACTTCTATATGATTTAATAATGATGCAAAGCCTGCCTTAGATATGTATGCATTGAACCTGGGATTTATGGAGGCGTGTGTCTGTCCATGGTGCTAATCCAGATTTTAAGCACTAAGAGAAGCCCCTGCATAAGTGCTTGTAATTGTGTTTTCTTGTTGGAAAGCCAAGCTCAGACTCAGTCAAAAAGTTTTCACATTTATCTGTCCACACCAAACACTGTATAATAAGATATCTTAGGATATCTTGTTGTAGAAGAATTATGTAAAACAAAAGTTCATGAAGTCGGTTATAAACTTTTAGATCCTCCATAGTTTCTCACTGTAGCTTTTGTAACTGCTGAGCAGTGATTTAGAGTCTGTTCTGAGCACCTGGAGTACTATTCAGACCAGGCATATGTTAAATAAACACCTTAGAGTAACTTTGCCTGTTTTTCTGCCTGCAAACATGAGCGCCGACTTGTCGACACCGAGCTCATCCCTGCTGCTTGTTGAGGGCAGAGCTAACCAGTTTCAAGGGTGCGTTTTATGAAGGACAACAGCACCGTCGCTTCTTAAGTGACTTGCAAGCTTTCGTTGTGATCAGCAGTAAATGTGGTCTAAAACCACTCACGGCTCTACGGTTCAAAGGCGTTGAAGCCGCTCACAAAGGCCTTTTAACCCACAAGGCAAGATGCACAAACAAACTGATTGGCTATGCCTGCAGAGCCCTCAACCTGCCTCTAAGACCAATTTCTCACTTCTCCTTCTGGAGGGTTTCAGGACTTCAAGGCTATATAAAGAAACTCCTTTAAAATGTTAGTGTTGTGATACTCTCACACAGTAAGGGAAAACTTGAGCCCACCTGAGCTTAATGAAGGCACCTTAAGTGTCATATTAGTATCACTCTCTTCTCGACACAGTCTGCTCCATGCAAATGAGACTTTCTCTCGTCTCACCTGCTTTCATCCCTCGAGGACTAAAAGCTGCTGCAGGTGTCGCTGAACGTAACCTGAACCTGTCCAGACCTGAGCAGTGACTGCGTACCACACTCTTTCTAGACATGTTCTCCTCTCCCACCACGTTGCCCTTTATAAAGTAATGCCTCGGTGTCATAAATTTGATCGTTCACACACAGCAATTCTGGCTTCACACCACACAGTACTTAAGATGCAGCGTGGTGCCGAGCGCCGTTTCAGTTTTTGCCTATTAATAGACCTCCAACAAATTCTTTTTTTTCACAACTATTAGCCACAGCTGCTTATTCAAAGCATGAATAATTGTGCTAATTAGCAGTGCGTTTAGTTACTGTGAAAAAAATTCAAAAAACCTACAGTTTAAAAACGAAATATTCAAAGTTTCCCTTGCACACATTTTCACCAAGACCCCAGGCACTGAGGGGAAGTGGTGTGAAAGTGGAGCTTGGTTCGCAGTTTTAGAAGAACTAACTGGTTGGCGTTCTCACGTCAAGATACAGACTCACCAAGCTGTTATCTGGTCGATCTGAACTGTTAAAGGTTTTTGTGTGTTGCGCAGTAGAGGTGCTGGGCTGGTTTGTTTCACATGTGAGGCGCAGGCCTCCACACGCCCACAACGCTGTTTATCACATCACATTGTTCCCACCTTCTGATCAGTGGTAAAGGCCTTCACTATTACCCGGAAACTCTTGTTTTTGTCTCCCCCCATATGTGCCTTATCCATTTGCCAGACGTGTTTAGTGGACTGCAGCCTTAACTTCAGCAGAATTACTCAGAAAATTACTCAACTCTCTTTTGACCTAAAGAAGAGTTATTCATGGGACTGACATCATCACCTTTATGAGACGTGACACATTTAGAAACGCATGGTTAGTTTCCTTTTCCACCCACATGTTGACATTACATGTCACTTCTTTAACATGTCTTTTACTTACTATTTAGACATTTATTTTACTTTTATATCCTACTATTTGTGCTCTAATTGTTATATAGGTTTAATTGGACCTGTGTGGATGCAGCAGTTTCTCAAGGTTTTGTGAGAGTGGGTGATGAAACCGAAACTGGGCTAAATATGTCCCCTCAACATTTTCCACCAGAGCTTAATGTACTGCTTGCTTGGCTGAAAATGGCCCCATCACAGAGGGGAGAAACTTCCTCCTCTGTGATGCAGCATTAGCTGTTCTGCTTTTTAAATTACAGCATCATGGTGCATCAGCACCCGTCTTTCTGATCAGATCAGATAAGCGCAGACTCTGTGTAGATGTTTCACCAGTGGACAGAAAGGGCTACTAACGCATCAGAGGGTTTTAGTTCTTTGGCCTGACTGAGCAAGAGTGAAAATACCACACATAACATACACATAGAGGAAGTCTTCACTCAGTGGACAAGCCAGACATGCTGTCTAGACTTAAACTGAGACTCTGGGTATGAGCAGGTAACCCGAAAACAAAAGTGGACGTCTTGGAAATAAAGTGAAATGAGGGTTTGACTTTGCACCGAGCTGTACATGTCACTACCGTTTTGGTCGTCAGTATTTTCCAGGAAGCACGTAAGAACATAAATAGATCTTTGTTAAAGTGTGTAGTGATCTAAGTTTCCACTTGGTGGTTGCTGCAGGAAGTGTCTGCCTGCTTGCCTGCTTGCCTGCCGCTGTCCACCTCATAAAAAAAAAAAAAAAAAAACCTTCTGTGATGTTCGAAAGAGAACTGCAGCTGAAGCATGAGGTCACTACAGCAACCTGCCCAACCTGCCAGGCCTGCTTTGCAGTCCTTGTGTCACGGCGTCTAGATTCCTCCGACATTATTTACACTTAGAAGTATGTAAAATATGTAGATAATAGACGTATATTATGTGACCTCAGAGCAGAATGATTAAACCCTCCATCTCATGTTTGTATGCCCTCTTTGACCTGATAGCTCTTTCTGAGCTAACATTCTTTTAGTGACTTGATTTCATATAGTGGTATCAAATACACCTATTTCTGTTTTGATATTTGAGTATAGAGAAATAATTGTGTGTTGTATTTATGTGTCTGCAGATGGACTTGGAGCCAGAGGGCAAGGTCTATGTCCTCATTACACTTACTGGATCCTTCACTGACGGTAGGACTGATGATTCACTGGATAAAAATTCATCGCAGTGTTCCTCCTCATGCTGACACAGTAGCCATTTGTTCCGCTATATCAGGGCTCTTCAAAGTTTTTCAACACCCAAACTGATAAAAAAAGATTAAGTAGGGATCCCTTACCTCCTACATGTGTTCTATATTAAACTCAGCCTACTGCTATTTATAAATATGCATTACTATCATCATTATGCATTCAATATTAAGCTATTCAAATAATACAAGGGCTCAGATGTTAATTTTTTGTTTCAAATATGTGCAACAGTAGGGTGGCCGTGCAACTGCAAACATACCTGGCATAAACATATCGAACTGGTATGTTTACATCTTAAGGAAATAATTCACAGATTCACGTTTTAAATTGAGACTGAGCTAAATAAGGTATGGACAGTGAATCACCAGGCATTTTGGCCTCAGTAATTGGCTGATGGTACAAACTGGGGCTGCATGATAAATCGTTCAAAAAATTGCGATTTCGGTTCACACATGCACGTGATCTCATTTCGAAATGCGATTCTTAAGACAAATGCTCCTATTTCTTCACGGATCTTTTCAAGCGGCCCTAAAGGCAGCACTGCCTCTGACTCCTCCCTCGAGCTATGGTATAGCGCCTTTACAACACGTGATTCCGTCAGTGGCGGAAGCCCGCCTGCAGTAGAGTGTGTGGAAACAGTGAGGAAGAGAAGCGGAGAGAAGTCAGCGGTAAAGAGAGTCAAATGGATGGCGAAAAGAAATTCCAGGTGGCAGTGGTGAGAGTCACCCACAGAGTTAAAGTTCAGCTGTGCAATAAACATTTTGTAAAAAAAAAAAAAAAAATGTGCCAAAGAATTGTGATCTCAATTCCAATTTCCAGAGTCATGCAGCCCTTATACAAGTAACGTTGTTAGCTTCTCTTCTGCTAATATTGCAGCGTGTGTTTGGGATATCAGCGTGTAATATGCAGCCTCTTGATTGGCTCGGCAGCGATGAGGCGGGGCCCACTACGTACAGGAGGCTTAGATTAACAGGTCTCGGCAAATGTGGCGCTTTGTGTGAAATGGTGGGTTGAGACGGCTCCTATATCGCTGAAAAAATTAAGTGCTGTTAATGTCTATTTAAAGAAATTTAAATTCGTGGGAGAAAATTTAAAAAATATATAAAACATGTCTAACTCTGCAGACCCCTATGGGTTGCAGACCTCCTGTTGAAGACCTATGCTCTATGTCAGATATTTACACAAGTTCAGTTCGTTACTCTGTCCTGGTAACGTGCTTAGAGATTTGTTTTTAAGAGCTATTTATGAATCAATATGTCAACATGTCTCCCTAAAGTATGTAATAACAGAGGCGTGGTCAGGCGGATGCTTGTGTTTCCTTAATATTTTGGTATGTGCTAGGACTGCTCTGTCCAGGTAATCTTTTATTATAAGAAAGAAGTATTACTTTCTTGAGAAGTCAACTATGTAGAACTAACTGCTGACTTGTAATCGATTAGATGAAATTTAAGGGGAAGTGACTGTGCAGTATGGTCCATGGTGAAGTTGAGTTTCTTACTTTCAACACTACATGCTCCTCATCTGTTGGATCATATTACACCTAAAAACACATGACCACTTCCCCCTTCCATGAGTATATGTGAAAATATTCCACTTGAACATTTTAGTTGCAGAACTGCTCGCAAACGCCGCTTATGTCACTGTTTTTAGTCTGGTGGTCAACCTAAAGGAGGATGTCGGAGCTTACAAGCAGCCACAAAAGTTACGTACAGTAACAGAAACTGCAAGCTCATACTGAAAGTAATAGGACAGGAGAGTGTGGTTAAAATAATTGTTATAACGTTTTCCCCTATTCCAAAAGGCATTGAATAAAGGCAACTGGACTTGTAGAATTTAGATGTAGATGTTTCACAACTCATTTGAGTAGCTTCTTCATTTCTGAGAGGCTAGTGGGAAGTTGAGGTTTTAATAGTTAAAATCTGTGGGTAAAACCCAACAGAAACTTGCGTGACCAGAAATTGGTGCCACTATTTTCCTAAAGACTGGGTACTTACCTGTTGTTAAGAGGGGGGGACTGTGCCCCTCGGTTACTTACCCTAACGAGAGCCTCCAGTCTCAAGGCATGAATGGTGTTGAAAGTTCTTGGGGACAGAAGTCAAGACTGTATTGTAAATAGATGGCAGATTAAATATCAGTCCAACCTCCTCTGTTTAAAGAAGGTTTTTCCACTTTGCCATAGATGGCTTCCTCTCTCTTACTCCTCTCAATCCATCTGTCCTCTCTGGCTAATACTTTGACTTGCTGTCTTCAAAAGAGTGTCCTTTGTCCTTCAAGTGGAGATGGACTGCTGAGTCATTCCCTGATGAGCTGTCTCTCCTGTGTTGGGACATGCGTTTATGGATGGGTTGTTTGGTTTCCCCAATGTACAAGTCTGTACATTCCTAACTGCACTGAATGGCATACACTACACTACTCTGTTTTTGCGTGGGTGTTTTGTCTTTGGGGTGGACCAGTTTCTGTCTAAGTGTGTTGCCAGGTTTGAAATGAACTGGAATGCGGTGTTTTCTGAAAATTCTCCCCAGTTTCTCTGATAGGACAGGGAAGGGGAGTACAGCAAGAGGAAGAACATCGCCACCCCCTACGTGGCTGGTGTATTGGAGAAACTGAGGAGAATTTCCAGAAAACACTGCATTCTTGTCTCTCAGAACTAAAGAAGCTACACATGAGTGGCGAAACAAGTTCAGTTGCCTTTATCCAGCGCCTTTTGGATTACCATGACCTGGACGACTGAGAACCTTCACAGACATTTTCCCCCCGACATATGTCTTCATGAGGGCAATAGGTGCAGCATCACGATGGCTAATGAAAGCAGAGGACTAGCGTGGTGGACTTATCGGGATTCATCCTTCCAAATGGAATATAGGATTTGAAATGATGTATTCATTACTGTAGCATCGCTTGTAGCTACAAACAAGATGCATTTGGATTCATGCGGAATGAGCCATTTAGCAACACTGGTACTGTTCCACGTTTCTACGGTATCCCAAGATGGACACATCAAACACACTCATGTTTTTAGGTCATAGTGGTTGCCAGTGTAGGTTCACCTACTTGTTTGGAAAGTGAGAGGTGTTTCACTTATACATATTTATAATAATATATATATAAAGTCTGACTTTCCTAAACAATTGATCGATCAATTCCGCACTTGAACCTTCCCCCAGGAGATGAATAAAGTATTTTTATATGTTCTGTTCTAACACAGTATTCTCATATCATCATACTGAAAGTTGCTTAAGGTTAATGAAGAATATGTGATTTATGCCCCTCTTACTGTATTTATAGTCAATGTTTTGGCCAAAAAAAAGAATAACAAAAGAAATGACTGGTCTAGAGTTTAATTTATTTTTTTAATTTTGTTTTTTTATGCTTACAGAGGCAAAGCAGTTGTACAGTAATGTAGATTATATAATGCAATAGTGGTCTCATGGTATGTACAAGCTCTTTGTCTGAATCTAACACCCCCCGTTTTCACACCACTACCGCAACACATCTGTAGTCTACAGGGTCATGTCGTGGGCTCGGCGCACTGGTTTCCGTAACGCATGTGTGGTTTTCATCTCGCAAATAACTTCACGAAACTTACACTAATCACACATACCTCAGCTAAGACACACCAAGCTAAACGATGTGATGCCTTAAGAACTTCTGCTCATCATTTTTAAATCGATGTCTTTTAATCCCTTCTTGTTTTTCTAGTGTGACCAGTGATGGATATTAATTAGTTATTAAAAAATAAATAAACTCACAAGTTGTGTAGGTATAGGAAAATGATTCATCAGTTCCAGTTACATCCAGTCAAACAGGGGATGTTTGACCACTGTATTTAAAAAGCACCCCGGGAAACGTGTAATATGACAGAAAATGTCATTGCGATCATTGTTGCAATTATTTCTAAAAACATTTTTTCCATTGTCGCTTCTAAACGGTGACATTAGCTCTTTTTCTGTGTTCGACGTCATTTTAAATGTTTAGTTTCATCAAGAAAGCTGGCAATTAACATCCATAAATATGTACTAATTCTTTTATTACAGAGATAACTGACGGATTAAGCATTTATCCAAATTACACACAAGCATTAGCGGCAGCAATGGACCGGCAATAGACTCGATTACTTAATTACGCATCCAGAAAAATGTTCCCTGAGCCTTAATTGGGAACTCTGCATATTATATTCTGGCAAGTAAATATCTCTTCAGCTGTTAAATGCTCTACTTTCAACAGCTCTGTCTAACATTCAGTGCAGAACAGACATTGAGTCAAAAAACAAGTCCGTGGCAGGGCCACAAAAGAACGCTTTAAAATAGCAAATATCTGGGTCATAAAACCATAAACGGGCACCTCTATAAAGCTATAATAAGTAGAGCGGCCATGTTGAATAGTTTAGTTTTTCTTTGGTTATCACGCTACTATACAACATTCAAACACTCATACCATGATATGAAAAAGGTAGTCAATTGTATTATATTTTTATAGTGTGTGTATGTCAGTTTGTGGCTCTTCCACCCACTATCACTTCTCTGTCGTTTAATCACAATCCTTTGCTTTCATCTTCTTGCCAGATGATGCCATAGTGACGGAGAAGCCCCGCAAGCAGTTCACGAGGAAACGGAACGGAGCCGTGAGGCGGAGGATACACCAGGTCAACGGGCACAAGTTCATGTCCACGTTCCTCCGTCAGCCGACCTTCTGTTTTCACTGCAGAGAGTTCATCTGGTGAGGAAGTGGAACACGGGCGAATCACAGTCGCCTGCAAGTATCTGTGTGGATTTTACGCTGGATCTGACTGTGTCTCTGTCTCTTCTTGTAGGGGCGTTTTCGGAAAGCAGGGTTACCAGTGTCAATGTGAGCGGACCTAATTTCCTCATTTGTGCATTTTGCCACATTCGTTGCAAGCTTGACACTGAGCGCTTCTTTTTTATTTTCAGTATGCACCTGTGTAGTTCACAAGCGATGCCACCAGCATGTTGTTACCGTGTGTCCGCATATGAAGAAGCCAGCGAAAGAGCAGGTAACAGTCAGCTACAGCACTTTAATTAACAGAATCTCCAACCGGATCTCTTGTCTTTTCAGCTCATCGATAAAAAAAGTGAACAATGGGTCCAAATGTTTCACGCATGTTGCCACTGTAGCTTTTTTGTGATACCAGATGTGCATAAAAAATATCCACCCCCTCCCACACAGATCTCTGATTAACACCTGCAGTGATCAGCAGACTGCACAGGTTCCTGTTTCTGTGCTCTATCTTAGCTGAGCGCTGACCCAGAACGCCATGTTTTTCCGCGTATTATTTTTCTTCATGTATTTCTATAAATATCTACTTCAATCTATTTCTATAAGCACATCCCTTCTTTTTCTGTTTTAGAGGCTGAATCTGACAGGTTAGCTCAGTTTTACTATGTTTCGCTGAACATCACAAGTTTCTCTTCCTAGGGGAAATTCTGAGAGAAGCAAATTCAGCAGTAAACTGAAACTAAATAGGACTCGCACAGAAATGGGAACTAAAACATGTTTCTTAATGAACTATGTCCCGCGGTTTATGGTTGGTATAGTGACATGCACGGTTGAACATAGTGTTGAAATGCACAGTGACTTGTTTACAGTACTTATCCTCCCTCTGCAGCCCATAAACCCGGGTTTCAGCATCAACGTCCCTCACAAGTTCAACTCCCACAACTACAAGTCGCCCACCTTCTGTGACCACTGTGGCTCACTGCTGTGGGGAATAGTCAGACAGGGGCTTCAGTGTAAAAGTAAGAACCATGGCAGAATTTTGTGTCTCGCAATCGCAGCCTCAAATTTACCTTTTTATTGACTGTTTTTCTGTCTATGCGGATTCTCTTTTCAGTTTGTAAAATGAACGTTCACATCCGGTGCAAAGGCAACGTCGCTCCAAACTGTGGGGTCAACAACGTGGAACTGGCCAAAAAGCTTGCAGAGATGGGCCTGCAGGCCGGAGGACTTCCCAAAAGAAACTCAGTGGTACAACTTTGTTCCAGAATGAGTCGAATGAGTATGGGTTATATGTAAATAGGGCTGTGAACAGGTATTTTTCTTTTTTCCACTGACAGGTTAACAATTTAGAACAGACGAGGGAGCCCACTGAGCGGAGGGAGAGCGCGGGCAGTCAACCGCAGGCCCCTCGGCTGGGGATTTCAGACTTCACGTTCCTTCAAGTGCTCGGCAAGGGAAGCTTTGGCAAGGTGGGAATGTCAATAGAACGTAGGTCTTAAACAGGGGGTCCGTGACCCCTGTGTGGTCCACGGAGGCACAGCAGAGAGATCGCAAAATCTTTGGTTGATTAGACATTTTTTATATATTTTTTTAAATTTGCCCTCACAAATTCAAATTTCTTTAAATACACATTAACATGAATCCAACATATTTTAGTGAAGGGATAGCTTAATATTAAGTGCTAAATGATAATAATGTATATTTATAAACAGCACCAGGCCAAGTTTATTAAAGGAGATATATAGTAGGTAAGGGGTTACTTCAAATATATTTGACATCAACGTTCAAACTTTTTTTTTTTTAAGAAAAAATAAAAGTCTCTACATTTATGATAAGCATAATCATTTTTAACACATAAATCATAGCATTATTTTTTAACTTTTTGCAAAACATCATCATTGTGTGCCTCAACTGTACCATGCACCACACTGAAAGTCCACAATGCTGCAGAGAACGTGCTTTCTGTCTGGGGAAGTTGAATTAATCAACATGCTGCATTTGTTCCACCAGCCCGACTTTTTACTGAAGTATAATGACAATTTCTAACAAAAATGAACAAAATTGGGGAAATCCATTTGTTAATGAGACCACATGCTGACTCCTTGTGGCATGAAAAGGGAACTTTGTTCCTACATGAAAACATTATGCCACGGGTCATGTGCGGATATTTTACCATCCTTGAATTTCCAAGTTCATCTAGGTGTCTAAAAAAATATTAACTGATTCACTGTCTACCAGCTGAAGCTCTGCAGAAGCTGTATGAAGCAGCAGAAGAAAGTTCTTAAACGCTGAAGTGTACCTACTACAGAATGGAAATACTGTGGCGTAACCTCAAGACATGTGTTGCCACAGACTTCCTAAAGAAGCAGTTGTGTGGGAATTAATGCTCCACGGTTCCTCCCAAATGTTGGCTCGTCTGATCTGTAGCTAATGGAAACACATCGCTGCTGCGGAAGGAACTTTTACTTCTTTCACCAACGTTTTGAGTTGGCTGAGTTGACGAATGAGCGTATTCAGTGAAGCACAAATGATTATAAGCAGAGTCACAGCTTACACGTCTTTTTCCTCCTCCTGCGTGTGTTGTATCTGCAGGTGATGCTGGCGAAACTAAACAGCCAAGATCGGGTTTTCGCCGTCAAGGTGTTGAAGAAGGACATCATTTTGCAGGATGACGATGTCGAGTGCACCATGACAGAGAAGAGGGTGCTGTCTCTCGCCCGCGATCACCCATACCTCACACAGCTGTACTGCTGCTTCCAGACGCCGGTCAGTATACACGTGTGCACACATTTGTGTAACAGTTGAAACCGAGACATACTATTCCCCTACACTGTTGAGAGTGCAAACAAAAAAAAAGAAGAGTGCAAACAAAGGAACAACACTTTCCCAGGAAACATTTTCATACACAATTTCCTCCGCCCCTGCTCTATTAGACTGAATAGTTCATACATTCATTTAGATTTTAGATATTCTCTGTGGTTTATGTTTCCTCCTCACCGTTTCACGTTGCGTTGCATCAGCTGGTCAGCAGATGGCAGCATGATCCCAGTCTCATATCTCAGATGGTGAGATCCTGTAAGGGAGAGAATGATCCAAAGCTGACGGAGCTTTCTTCTGGCTCAGACAGGACTAATCTGCTTTAGCTGCTTGAACTGCCACCGACCTACATCACCTCAGACCAAAATCCTGTAGCTTGAAGTTCCAGCAACGGAAGATTTGACTCAGTGGCACCGCTCCTCCTCTGGACGATTCACATCCACACATGACCACAGAGTGGTGTCGGTTTCCCAAATCATTTTGTTTTGCTGCGTCGTCAGCTCTTCCTTGTAATTTCAAGTGACGTTTACTTGTCAAAGCAACAAAGGTGTGACAGGTGTAGCTTTTATTAGTGCTCTTTGTACAGTAGATTTTCATTTGTTTCGATCTCTCCACTGTTTGTATGCATGTATATGTATTTTTATTTCTGGTTTATGCGAGAGGGATTGGTGTAGAGAAAACAAGAAGGAGGTTTGTGGTTGCGTCTGTGGTGGAAGCAAAGGACTTGTTTTGTATTGTTACCAAATGACCTCTAACACAGATATTTGTCATCAGTTGCTCACCCTAATTGTAAAAAAAAAAAAAAAATCAAAGAAAGAAAGAAAAGCCTATTGTATGCTTATCAAGTTTTGCAAGTCTGGAGAAAGCCAACACAGGAGGTGTCATCACTGATTACTTTAATGACTGACTACAAAACAAGTGAAAATGAATTTTGTAATCTAAAAAAGCACACCACATTTTTTTTAAATCCGTCTTACATCTCTGGACTTAAAAGTGGCAAAAAGACAAGAAAACCAAAAAACTGCGTGTGGAGTCTGTTTAAAGAGTCTCTCAGCTGTGTTGTTGGACCACACACAGACCTAATTTACCTGCGCAGCACATCTTTATTAGACATTATGCACATAATCACTGGGTAAAAAACACACACACTCTACCACAGACTAGTTAAACAGAGTTAGCTAAGTCTGAGGGCTCAGTTCAGGAGGCAGATCTGTAAATCACATCCTCCTGCAGAGCTTTTTCCCCAGGCACTC